>NW_026716923.1:0-41350 GCF_029784015.1 Lycium ferocissimum | reverse complement strand
GGAGACACTTTGTTTTCATCGCAAAACATCAACTTCATAAAGGTAGTCATATTTGCAAGAAAGGGTTTTATACGAGTAGAGACATATTTGTTTTTGCTAAGGACTTACAAGGGTTGGACGCATGGTAACGACTGCATATTTTTACTAAACTGCTCCTCTCTCCGAAAGAGATGGACTGGCTCTGATACCATGGGTGTGTAGAGGGCGGGGAAACACCAAGCAAGATAGCCAAACTGCAAGCACAAATAAAGTATAGTTGTCTTTGAGTTACTATGCATACATTATGATGAGTACATGATGATGAAATTACACCGCGCCTGTATGGCCGGGCAGACACCGCTAAGGCGGGCAGCGTATACACCATGTCTAGATGCATGCGTACACCACTAGTGGCTGATGAGATGGTTACCCCACGGGAGGCCCGGACGCGAGGCCCGGACGCGGCTTAATGATGATTACACCGTACCTATAGTCGAAGCAAATTATACATATATATGTACATACATGATATGATGATGATGTTTATGAAGTAAGTCAAAGATGCATTATTTCTATTAAAATCGACATGTATCAGCCATGCATTGTTCTTCATTTGATATCCCCCTATTGCATTGATGTATTGTTATTGTTTATGCCTTACATACTCAGTACAATATTCATACTGACGCCCTTATCTTTGGACGCTGTGTTCATGCCCACAGGTAGAAGGGGAGGTGATCCAGATTCGTAGGAGCTATTAGCAGGCTTGAGAGCACTCCTATAACACCCCGTACCTTTAACCTAAGCTTTGACCATGATCCTAGACTTAGAGAAGTAGATAAAGGATGTGAGATTGGAATTTTTCCTGTTCAGTTGTGAGATAGTGATTTACGCCCATGAACAAGTAGACGTATTTCAGCTTTACTGGCCGTAAACCACGTCGTAAACTAGTACCAAGGATTTCGAGCATTCGGAATTTGGCAGCTTGAATATCATAGAAGAAATACGGGACCATATTTCACAATACGGCCCGTATTTCAAATCGTAAACCAAAACCAAGAATTTCGAACATTCCCCCGAATTTGACATTTTGATGTCACATGGTTAAATACGGACCGTATTACGTTTTACGACCCGTATTTCAAAACTTATTTGAAATTTGGGAAAACTTCCTTGATGAAAGTTATAGAGAATTGAAATACCTTTCCAACGGTATATTATGGGGGTCAAACGGACATACGGCAAAAAGAGTTATGGCCATTTGCAAGAGACGTTAAGCAGTCCATATGTCAAAATACGGACCGTATTTCAAAATACGGCCCGTATTTCAAAAATACGGCCCGTATTTCAAAATACGGCCAGTATTTAATCGGGTCGAAATCTAATTTTTCCAGAACAGATATATTCGTCCATATCAGTTCTAATCATTATTTTTCATTCCTTCAAGCCCTAGAACGACTTCCTACCCTCTTCCATCATCAAGAACACCAAGGTAAGCCTACTCTAATTATTCCAAGTCAATTCTAATGTATATCCTTGTAATCTAAACAAGAAATCATCATTCCTAAAACTAGGGTTTTTAAGAAAACCCATCTCAAGGTTCAAGAATTCAAGATTTTGGAAATCTTCTTCAAAGCTCAAGTCTTTAATTCAAGTTTTGGAGCATTACCAGGTATGTAGAGTTGCTATCTACGTGTGGGAACATCATTGTTTCTTCCCCACGCCTCATAATCCATAAATTATGATTCTCTACTAAAACTAGGGTTTCCATACCATGCTCATGATAACCCTAGGTCCATGTCCATGATTATATTATGTATGAATCGTTATAATTCCGTCATTGAGTTCTTAATATTTCTTTATGATTATTGAGAATGCTGTCGTAATTCATGAAAACCCATATCTTGTATTCCATGGGTTCTTGCATGCATGTTTTTAACTAAGAATGATTATTTCATGAATATCCTACATGTCTACAAGCTTTCATGCAACTTTATTATATAATTATTTTCATGCTATGATACAAGATACATACATGCTAAATACAAGTTATTTCGTGAAACCATGTTTACAAGTTATTTTCGTGAAATCATGATTACAAGACTAGTACAAGTTAATTCACGAAAATCATGGGCTTCTTAGCCAACTATATTATGTTCATATTTTTGGGAGTTGCACGAATTACCGAGAAGGCTCAGATAGCCTGAAACTACGTAGCCACCGTAGGACAAACATCGCTCCGCCGCTTAGGACGATACCTTAATTTTACACTAAATGGATCCATCAGGAACGTTACCACCTCATACCCTGGCAAGGTATGGGGGCTCATCGCTGGTCCGCGAGGTACTGCACTCCACGTACCCACGTGGTGATAGCACATGGTCGGTTTATGAAATGCTCTCCCTACTTATCATGTTTTACGTATATATATATATATATATATATATATATATATATATATATATATATATATATATATATATATATATATATATATATATATATGTATTCATGTATCCATGCTCATGCTCATGTTCATGTCTAGGTTTTCGCTCGGTTTATCATGTTATTTCATGTCCCATCTTATTTCATTCGCTTGCTTTACATACAAGACATTCAATGTGGCCGACGTCCCCTTTTATTGCCGGGCCGCATTTCACGACGCAGTACGTATTTACGTGACGCCGCATCTCGCCGCAGGATTTGCTCGTATCGGCCTCATTGGTGAGCCCCATCTCATTCGGGGTTTAGTCGTTTATCTTTATTTTACTAGTCATGCATTTAAAGGTATGCCGGGGGCCTTGTCCTAACAAGTACGTTTTTTCGGTCAAGATTCATTAGAGGTTTCATAGACTAGTCAGTTTAGTTATGTTAGACATGCAAGGTGTTTAGCCATCTTTGGCTCAACTCATGTTATTTCCGCATTTATGATTTAAACAAGTATTTCATTAAATTATTATGACATCTCATGTTTTATAAAGGCTCATCATGCATTCACGTTATATTCCGCTCATGTTATGCCTCATGATGATTCAGCAAGCCATGTGGTTCGCTCGGTCACATGCAGTAAGGCACCGAGTGCCGTGTTTCGCCCAGGCCATGATTCGAGGCGTGACAACTCCGTTGTTCCGGAGGTGCCATTGCTTATTATTTTGTGTACATGTATTTTGGGCACGACGGGGTCCTGTCCCGTCCATATGTCTAGTACTTTAGTAGAGGCTCGTAGATACGTATGTGTGGGTAGTATGGTCTCTCGACTTCCTCATTGTATATATATTATTTCGATAGTCGAAGGGCTTATGTATATAAAGGTAAATATGTTTCAAGTGAAATTGGTTCTTCTATGATTATAAGAATGAGAGTAATGAATGATCGCAGAATGAGTATGATGAGTAATACAATGAGTGGTGCTCAGTGGTTAGCCCCGAGTACCCGTCATGGCCCCTAGTTGGGTCGAGAAAAAAGTGGTATCAGAGCGGTTCAGTCCTAGGAAGTGTCTAAGAGCCGTGTCTTGTAGAGTCTTGTTTATGGTGTGTTGCGCGCCACACTAATAAATAGGAGGCAACGGGGTATTTAGGAAAAATGACCATTCTTCTTCTTATTATGAGATCGTGCGATAGAGCCGTGCTATAAGATTTTCTCCTCCCTAATAGTGTGTTATGATTTCAGAGATGCCGCCAAAGAGAAAAGCTACAGCCGCCCAGAAGGGCAAGACTACGGTAGAAAGGTGAGTATAAAGGGAGCCGCCAATGAATGTAGAAGAGAGTGAATCACATAATGAGGCTCCAGCTAATGCTTCTCCCACTCCGCCTAATTTAAAAGAACAAGAGGGGGCTTCGGTTTCAGCTGCTATGCCTACGGTTCCTCCACCAGCTACTTCAGGTCACCAAATGACCAAAGCTATCCATTTATTGATGCAGTTGGTTGCCGCCCAGGCACAACGACAGAGTTCCGGTCCAAGTGATAGAGCAGTTAGTACTAGAGCCCGTGATTTCATGAGTTTGAATCCTTCGGAGTTTTTCGGGTCAAAGCCGGATGAAGACCCGCAAGGTTTCATTGATGAAATGTTGAGAACATTCAAGATTATTCAAGCCTCCGACTGAGATACGGAGTTAGCATCTTATAGACTCCGGGATATGGCGGTCTTATGGTATAATAATTGGATATCTTCACGAAAAGAGAATTCACCTCCTCCAGTTTGGCAAGAATTTGTAGATGCCCTTATCCGCCACTATTTGCCACCCAAGGTCCTCCGAGCTAGAGCGGATAGATTCTTAAATTTGAAACAAGAAAATATGAGTGCCCGAGAGTATAGCCTTCAGTTTAATTCACTGGCTAGATATGCTCCGACTATGGTGGCCGACATGGGAGATAGAGTGGCTTAGGGCCACATTTGTTCAAGGACTGCTTGACGGCTTCATTGCCAGATGGGATAGATATTTCCTGCATTCAGGCCCATGCCCAGAACTTAAAAGAGCAACAACATCCACAAAGGGGTGAGCGTGACATTGATAGAGGGCAAAACAAGAGGGCTAGATCTATGGGTGCAGGTAGCGACTATAGAGGAGGATCGAGGCAGTCATATCCTAGACACTCAGGCCAGTCGGTGACTAGTGCACCTCCACGATTTGCAGGTAGGAGACTTGACTGCTCCATTCATTTAGGACAGGGTCAGAGTTCGAGAGCTTTAGGTTCCCAGTTTGGGGGTAATTATAGACAAAGGAGACCACCAGTACCGCGATGTAGCCAGTGCGGTAGATTAAATTCCGGATAGTGTCACCGAGGTTCAGATGCTTGCTATGCCTGTGGCCATGTTGGGCACATGATGCGAGATTATCCGTCGATGAGTGGTAGAGTTGTGGCTCAGCCCACGATCGGGCCGGGCTGGTTCTTTCTTCTGTCCTCCGACAAAGGCGTACTCCCCAGTGTTCCGGCCGAAAGCCGAGGTAGGCGCAGGGGAGCATCCGGGCAAAGGGTGGCACTCGACCCGTATTTATGCTCTAGCCGGACGCCAGGATCTTGAGTCCTCCCCGAATGTGGTTACATGTATATTATCCGTATTTTCTCATGACGTATATGCATTGATAGATCCGAATTCTACACTATCTTAAATTACTCCGTATATTGCTGGTCGTATTGGGGTGAAACCCGAGCCAATTAAACCTTTTGAGGTATCTACTCCGGTTGGTGATCCCGTGATAGCTAGACAAGTTTACAAAAATGTGGTAATTGTGATATGTGACCGCTAGACTAAAGTTAATTTAGTTGAGCTGGAAATGCTAGATTTCGATGTAATTATGGGTATGGATTGGTTGGCCTCATGTTATGCTAATGTTGATTGTCGAATGAAAGTAGTTTGATTTCAATTTTCGGGAGAGCCCGTGCTTGAATGGAAGGGTAATACGGCATCTCCAAGGGGTAGGTTTATTACAGGGAGGTAATTAATATGGACTTTATTACAGGGTTACCCCATACTCAGCGGAAGTGTGATTCAATATGGGTCATAGTTGATAGGCTCACAAAGTCAACTCATTTTCTGCCTGTCAGGACTACTTATGCAGCCGAGGATTATGCGAGGCTTTATCTTAAGGAGATTGTACGACTCCATGGTGTTCTTTCCTCCATTATTTTAGATAGGGGAGCACAATTCACTTATTAAGTCTTTCCGGCGAGGATTGGGGACTCAAGTGAGTCTTAGCACCGCATTCCACCCGCAGACAGATGGGTAAGCAGAGCGTACTATACAGACCCTTGAGGATATTCTTAGAGCTTGTGTGCTTGACTTTCAGGGCAATTGGGAGGATCATTTGCCTCTTATCGAGTTCGCGATATAACAACGATTTCCATTCCGGTATTCAAATGGCTCGCTTTGAGGCCTTATATGGGTGGAGGTGTAGATTACCCATAGGATGGTTTGATGTTGGGGAGAATCAGTTAGTAGGCCCAGAATTAATTCAGCAAGCAGTTGATAAGGTGAAAGTTATTAGAGAGAGATTGCTAACAGCTCGGAGCCGGCAGAAATCCTATGCGGATAATCGGCGACGTAAGCTAGAGTTCAAGATGGGCGACTGGGTGTTCCTGAAAGTTTCACCTATGAAGGGAGTGATGAGGTTTGTTAAGAAGGGTAAGTTGAGCCCTCGATATATTGGACCATATAAGATCATTCGTATAGTGGGTACAGTGGCATATGAGCTGGAATTGCCTTCGGAGTTAGAGTCGGTGCATCCAGTATTTCATGTGTCTATGCTTCGTAAGTGTGTCGGAGATCCTTCCAGAGTTGTGCCAGTGAATGATATCCAGGTGACCGAACAGTTATCATATGAAGATACTCCAGTTGCTATATTGGACAGACAGGTCCGTCGGTTGCGAACCAAGGAGGTAGCCTCCGTTAAAGTCTTGTGAAAAAATAAGAATGTTGAAGAAATGACTTGGGAAGCGGAAGAAGCGATGAAGATTAAGTACCCGCATTTGTTCCCAGTAGTACAGGAGGTGCAGTCGGAGGCATCACTTTTCTCAGGTATTATTTCATTTTAGTTATCGTGATTAGTCGTGTGAGTCCCTAGCATTGTATGTTACAGTATGTGGCCTTGTGAGTCATTATTTTGGGTTGTTGTGTACAGGACGGATTGATATAAGTACAGAAAAAACTATGCCGAAATTTTTATAACCCAGGATTGTCCGAACATTCGAGGATGAATATTCCTAAGAGGGAAAGAATGTTACATCTCTCATTTTCGTAGTGGTAGAACTTACGATTTCCTGATTGGGTATGCCTTGGGAATTGAGACCCGAGTTCGAGTTTTGGAGATAGAAAGTGTCCTACCCCGTGTGCAATGGTACCCGCAGGAATTCCTGGTAATTTACAGGGTTAGAAGTTGAACAAATCGAATCGAAGCGATCTGAACCGAATCGGAAAAGTCTGCAGCCACCGGTCATGATCGACGGGTTGTCGAACCTATCGGTGGACCATCATTGTGAGGAGTCGACAGGGTTCCGCAGCCCTGCATTCTGCAGGCACAGGTCGACGAGCACGTCGACAGACCGTCGACACGTCGACATGTCATCGACCCGCTCGTCGAACCGGACCACTGAAGCAGTTAATTCTCCAAGTATAAATGTGTGGTCCACGACTTTATTTCATATTTTTCTCATTCCCAGATCAGAGAAATTCTATTATATTTTCTCCCAACATTTCCCATCATCATTGGTGAAGATTAGGTAAGATCCGAGCCCCGTGACCCCGGGCTAGTATAGGGAAGGTTGTTCCTAGGGTCTGATTGAAGTTGTGAAGCTTGAAGAGTTGGATTTGAAGCTAGGGTTTGAGATTTTAATCCCTCCAATGTATGTAAATGGTTTCTACCCTTGTATTTAAGTTAGTTACTAAGAGTTTTGGTAGTTCAAGTGAAGAGAAGATAGCTATGAAAGTGATAAGTCAATGAAAGGTTAAATAGTGCTTTTGGGGTTATGTCAAGAGATGATTGAGGGATGTGTTTGGGTATATCTTTTTATGTAAGTGTTGCCATTATTTTTATCATTGATATTGTGGTTGAGATTGGATGGAATTAGGAGTTGAGGGTTTTCTACATTTTCAAGGGATATGTTGTCCATAGTTGTTAAGCTCTTTTGTAATTATGATGATTAGTGAGTAAGGTGAATAGCCTAATTAAGGCCTATGTTATCTTAATTGTAGACTTACGAGTTCAAGGAATAAGAGTTGGACGATTGGATATATTTCAAGGTATGTTAAGGTTTTCCCTTTCTTTCATTTTGGCATGATCCTATGATATGAACGAACAAATGAGTAAACGAGTTTCCCTATTACTCTATTCTTATAAGCACTAGGAGAAATACAGTTTTGGTGTTCCCGTACCCCGGCTATGGTATTTTCCTCATATACAGATCTTGTGATTTCCTGTCCTAGTAGTATGCGTTAAGTAAGACCCAATGAGAGGCAAATTGTCATTATATTGTTTTAAGAATCCTGTTGTTCAGTTTTATTTGCACTACGCATTCACTTCCAGTTCTTGGGGGCATGAGTGAAAGGCGCACTTGACAGGGGGTGAAGGTATGACCTGTGATATTACGTTTTATAAGTGGAAGGCACGCTTGACAGGGGGTGAAGGTGTAGCCTATGAGTGGCCTATGATGTTGGGATATATATACATGAGAAAGGCACACTTGACGGGGGTGAAGGTGTGGCCTGCGATGTGACAATGAGGTGTGTACCTACTATATATATATATATATATATATATATATATATATATATATATATATATATATATATATATATATATATGTATATGTATATATGCATGTCCATACTTCCCGACATACGGATTCGATCGAATGCGAACGGATGCTAGTTCATACAGATTCATGCAGATAGTCATTTCAGCTTATGAGTTCAGATCTTATTCATGATTTCTATACATATATACATATTGTCTTTATGCCTTACATATTCAGTACATTATCTATATTAACTCCCTGTTGCTCGGGGGCCGTGTTTCATACCGCGCAGGTACGGAGTAGACGAGGAGGTGGTCCGGCTTAGTAGGACCACTTATCCGGCAGAGATCAGTGCACTCCATTCGATTCGGAGTTGCAGTCTATTTTGGTAGGCCAATTTTTTGAGATGTATATAGATGGGTACGACGGGGCCCTGTCCCGTCCTTTCTACAGCTTCCATTCCGGTGAGGTACGTGAGAACAGTTGTATGTAGTAGTTAGACGATGTAGCCTTGTCGGCTTATATTCTTTTGTGTACAGTATATATAGCAGCCTAGCTGGCTTGCACTGTTCTTCCGCATGTTGTGTATATATATACAGATTGTACAAAGTTCGGATGTTTCCTCTTTATGAGATTAGTTTGTGCCATTTATGGACTATTGATGTTCAGTATGTTTCAGATAAGTGTTTAAGGGTGTTTGGTCGCTAGAGGTCAGACTCCCGTCACGACTCATCGGGTTGGGTCGTGACATTACCGAATGGCTCCTGCAGAATTGAAAGAGCTAAAGGCATAATTGAAAGATTTACTTGAAAAGGGATTCATTAGGCCTAGTTCATCACCGTGGGGAGCGCCAGTCTTATTTGTGCGAAAGAAAGATGGTTCCCTACGGATGTGCATTGATTACAGGCAGTTGAATAAGGTGACGATAAAGAATAAATATCCTCTTTCGAGGATTGATGATTTGTTTGATCAATTATAGGGTGCCAAGTGGTTTTCCAAAATAGACCTAAGGTCAGGTTATCATCAAGTAAGAGTTAAAGAAGAAGATATTCCAAAAACAGCTTTCCGAACGAGATATGGCCATTATGAATACCGGGTGATGTCATTTGGATTAACTAATGCCCCGGCAGTGTTCATGAATTTGATGAATAATGTATTTAGGCCTCTCTTGGATTTGTTTGTAATCGTGTTTATTGATGATATTCTGGTATATTCTCGGACAGAATCAGAACATGCAGACCATTTACGTATTGTCCTTGGAATTCTTCGAACTCGAGAATTGTATGCAAAATTTTTAAAGTGCGAGTTTTGGCTGAATTCTGTGACATTTTTGGGCCATGTTATTTCAGATGATGGCATTCGAGTTGATAAACAGAAAATTGAAGCTGTGAAAACTTGGCCAAGGCCTACAACTCCCACAGAAGTCCGTAGTTTTCTGGGATTGGCAGGTTATTATCGAAGATTCGTGGAAGGGTTTTCCTCTCTTTCAGCCCCATTGATGAAGCTAACCCAGAAGTCAGCTAAATTTCAGTGGAATGAAGCTTGTGAACGCAGCTTCTAAGAATTGAAGGACAGATTAACTTCAACCCCAGTCTTGACACTCCCAGAAGGGCCAAATGGCTAAGTTGTATATTGTGATGCTTCTGGCGTTGGGTTAGGATGTGTATTCATGCAACACGGTAAAGTTATTGCTTATGCTTCGAGACAGCTGCGGAAACATGAAAAGAACTACCCGACTCATGACCTTGAATTATTTGCGATTATTCATGCACTAAAGATGTGGAGACACTACTTGTATAGTGTTCACGTTGACATCTATACAGATCACAAGATTTTTCAATATATTTTCAAGCAGAAGGAGTTAAATCTGCGGCAGAGGCGGTGGTTAGAATTATTGAAAGATTATGATGTGAGTATTTTATACCATCCCGGAAGGCAAATGTAGTAGGCGATGCGCTTAGCGCGGTCAATGGGTAGCCTATGTGAAGCTCCTCCGGAGAAGAAGGAATTAATTCGTGAGCTCTACCAGCTAGCTAGCCTTGGAGTTCGTCTAATTGATTCAGGCAGTGCGGGAATATATATCAATAATCCAACTGTTTCATCCTTGGACATGGAGGTGAAAGAGCGTCAATATGAATGTCCTCAGTTGAGCCACTATAGAGACACATTTCATGAAAAAGAGAAGTCTCCATTTGAAACTTCTATAGATGGAATTCTTAGATACCGAGGCAGGCTATGTGTCCTGAACGTGGCAGAATTACGCCATCAAATTCTAGAAGAAGCTCATTATTCTCGGTATTCTATTCACCCTGGAGCGACAAAAATGTATCATGATCTCAAGTTAATGTATTGGTGGGATGGAATGAAGAAAGACATAGCAGAATTTGTAGCTCGATGTCTAATCTGTCAGCAAGTGAAAGTCGAGCATCAAAAGGCAGGAGGAATATTGCAAGTAATGGGAATCCCTACTTGGAAGTGGGAAGTGATCAACATGGATTTCATTGCAGGATTACCTCATTCCCGAAGCAAATATGATTCCATATGGGTGATCGTGGACAGTCTCACGAAAGCAGCTCATTTTCTCCCAGTCAGAACCACGTACTCAGTAGAAAATTATGCAAGGTTATATCTTAAGGAGATTGTGCGACTTCATGGTGTCCCGGTGTCCATTATTACAGATAGAGGAACATAATTTACAACTAAGTTTTGGAAGTCTTTCCAAGAAGGTTTCGGCACTCAGGTGAGGCTTAGCACGGCATTTCATCCACAAACTAATGGCCAAGCCGAACACACTATCCAGACCTTGGAAGATATGCTAAGAGCATGTGTTCTAGATTTCGTGGTAGTTGGGATGACCACTTACCCCTTATTGAGTTTGCATACAACAATAGTTACCATTCTAGTATCCAAATGGCTCTGTATGAAGCTTTATATGGGAGGAAGTGTAGATCCCCAATTGAGTGGTTTGAAGTAGGAGAAGTACAGCTAATAGGCTATGAATTGATCTAACCAGCAGTAGAAAAGGTCAAGGTCATCCGAGATCGGTTGTTGACAGCCCAAAATTGCCAAAAATCTTATGCGGACAACCATCGACGAGACTTAGAATTTCAAGTTAATGACTGGGTATTCTTAAAGGTGTCGCCAATGAAAGAATTAATGAGATTTGATAAGAAAGGGAAATTGAGTCCTCGATACATTGGACCTTATAAGATTGTCCGCAAGGTGGGTCAAGTAGCTTATGAATTGGACTTACCCTCGGAACTTGAATCAGTCCATCCGGTTTTTCATGTCTCAATGCTCCGCAAGTGTGTTGGAGATCCTACAAGGATTGTTCCAGTAGATGATGTTCAAGTGACAGAAAAGTTGGCTTATGAAGAAGTACCCGTTGCCTTACTAGATAGGCAAGTACAGAGACTTAGAAATATAGATGTAGCCTCAGTTAAGGTCTTATGGAGAAATAACAACCGAGAAGAAATGACTTGGGAAGTGGAAGAGAATATGAAATCCAAGTACCCGCACTTATTTCAGCCCCCGGAAGAAATCCAAGATGAAATGTCAAGATTATGAGGTATGTATGTTTTCTTTTATGCTTTTGGGTCGTGAGTGGCCAAACTTTATTGCTATTATGTTGTAGCCCTGTAAGGCATTGTTATTATGGACTGTTGTGACAGGATGGTAGAGCCATAGTACAGGGAAAACTCTGGCGAAATTTTCGTACGATTCCCAAGTGCTTAACATTCGAGGACGAATGTACTAAAAAGGGGGGAGAATGTTACACATCGAAAAATCTTCCGTTGATGCATTGTGAATAGACTAACGAAGGGCACGAAGTATACGATATTTCTATAAGTAAGAAATAGCATTTGATGATCCTAATTGAGATTTCAAAGACATTCGAGTTAAGAGAAGAAAGTTAGCCAAGAAAGGCAAGGTATACGTTATGTATCGGAAGAGATTTACGAGTAAAAAGTTAATGGTGACTTAATGATGTCTTGGATAATAGTTATAGCGTCCCTTAGGTTGTTAGTGAGGTGTTAAACAAGTGTTAAGAAGGTTCATAAGGATTGGAGATCAAACGAACGATGAAATCATTTCAAGGAAATGGGGTTATACGATCGACTTATACGGTCCGTATAACACCCAGCAGAAATGTTGTTTCTCTAATGGTGAAGTACGGTCACTTATATGGACCGTATAATGTTGTACGGACCGTATAAGTGTTCGTGGAAGTCCCGGCGGGCTGAATTAAGTCCAAGTATAAAGTGATGTTCCCACTTCATTATTTTCATTTCCCATTATTCTCCATCTCTCTCAAGGATTCTAGAGTGTTCTACACATTTCATCAACACTAAATCAAGACCAATCAAAGATCAACTTCATCAAACCAAGAGAACCAAGTGCAAGAAACTCATTAAGGTTCATCTAAGGCAAGAAATCTCATTGGAAGTGAACTAGGGTTTTGGCTCAAGTGAAGTATTTCCACTCAAGGCTCATTACCACATTATCTAAGGTAAGTTTTATGATCATTCCATGTTGTTTAAAGTATTGGGAGGTTGAAAGACTTAGATTATGAAAGGAGATAGAAAATGGGTTACAAAGATGAGAGTAATGAGATTTTGTGTAGTAGTTTGAAATGAATCATGATTATTGATATGTTGTGATTATAAGTAAGTTATAAATGACATTAAGGACATGGGATAAGAATTATATATGAGAAAACGTACTAGTGTACTATGACTATGATTATGGACGAATTGAAGTGAAATTGTGAAATGTGGATAATGTAGGTGTATGAAGATTGCTGCTTATGATGTTGTGAAGGTAATTATAGATGTTTGGGAGTTGATATGTAATATGGGGAAAGTTGTATCAACAAAGGAAATGCTGCCCAATTTTCTCTAGCTTTGATTGAGCATGTTTATGTAATCGATTAGCTAACGATAATACGAACTCTCTTCAAGGTAGAAACGTGAGCGTCGAAGGAGAACGATCAAGCGATAGAATAGCTAAACGAAAAGGTATGTAAGGCTAGTCCTTTCCTTCTAAGGCATGACTCCCATGGCATGAATTTTCCTATTTTCCCATGACTTTCTTACATTCCGGCAATTATGAACCTATGATTGTAAGGAGCTAAACATGAGATATAGAAACGAGATATTTCATGAGCATGATAGAGATGGTGATGAGTTAAGTCTAAAGATCCTAAAGCTAATGATTCTAACTATGATCCATTCATGTTGTTTATTGTATACACTCACCTTATATGCTAATTCCTTCAAGGTGAGGCATAATGCTTATGAATACTCCATAATGGAATCGGGGACCACGACCTTATGTCACCCCGATAAAGTATAGTTGTCTTTGAGTTACTATGCATGCATTATGATGAGTACATGATGATGACATTACACCGCGCCTGTATGACCGGGCGGACACCGCTTATACACCATGTCTAGATGGCATAGGCGGTGCACCACTAGTGGGCGGCATGAGATGGTTACCCGGACGCGAAAGGCCTGGACGCGAGTTAATAATGATCACACCGTACCTATATGGTCGGAAGCTTATACCTATATATATATATATATATATATATATATATATGTGTGTGTGTGTGTGTGTGTGTGTGTGTGTGTGTGTGTGCATACATGATATGATGATGATGTTTATGAAGTAAGTCGATGCATTATTTCTATTAAAATTGACGGTCGATTCTGATTGTTTTTCATTTGATATCCCCCCTGTCTCATTGATGTATTGTTATTGTTTATGCCTTACATACTCGGTACAATATTCATACCGACGTCATCTCTTTGGACGCTCTGTTCATGCCCACAGGTAGACAGGGAGGTGATCCAGATTCGTAGGAGCTATTAGCAGGCTTGAGAGCACTCCATTGTTCCGGAGGTGCCATTGCTTATTATTTTGTGTACATGTATTTTGGGCACGACGGGGTCCTATCCCGTCCATATGTCTAGTACTCTAGTAGAGGCTCGTCGATACGTATGTGTGGGTAGTATGGTCTCTCGATTTTCGCAGTGTATATATATTATTTTGATAGTCGAAGGACTTATGTATATAAAGGTAAATATGTTTCAAGTGAAAATGGTTCTTCTTTGATTGTAAGCATGAGAGTAATGAATGATCACAGAATGAGTATGATAAGTAATAGAATGAGTGGTGCTCGGTGGTTAGCCCCGGGTACCCGTCATGGCCCCTAGTTGGGTCGTGACAGCAGGTCGAGGCCCTGTCCTGACCATGACGCAGTTATGTTATCTCTAGAGGCTTGTAGTCGAGTCCTGTATGTTTTTTATGTCCATATTGTGGCCTTGCCGGCCCTGTGTACATGTTCATTTTGGTATTGTTAGTTATAGACGTTCATGGCAGCCTCGTTGGCCTGCATATGTATATATGTTTTGGGTGTGTTTACCCTTCAGGTGAGTTAGATATTATCTTCAGATGATTTCAGTGTATGGCCTTGTCGGCCTCGGTTGTTTACCCCTCCGGGTTCACGATTCTGGCATACTCGGCCGAGTATGGCACGGGTGTGCCCACGCCTCCCTAGGTTTGGGGCGTGACATCATCTTCATGTAGTAAATGAATAGTTTTATTCTTATTTTTATAACTAAACGTTTTATATATATATATATATATATATATATATATATATATATATATATATATATATATATTTTTTTTAATCCACTCACTCAGATTTTCACCTCCCGTGGTGGCGAGGATGTTTGACATTGGCCCCGATCTTATTTATTAATAAAAAATGATACAATGAAGGGGGGCATAGAACCTACTCCATTACAAGGGTGAGAAAGAAACAATAAAGAGGAAAATATGGTGGTTTCCCATCACTGCTAAGCTAACAAAAGAGGGTTTCCTGACTATTTCAAGATTCTACTCTGGAATCGTGCTACGTTCAAAGTCCTTAGCTAATACCTGTGTTTTGAGCTCATTCTGAAATTGGCAATGCCAATTCTATCCATAAAGTATATATGCACCTCTCATAGTTCGGAGTCCAAAGACTTTTATAACGCAAAAAAAAAAAAATTTGGAACCAAACTAACCCATTAAAAAAAAAAAAGAACCAAACTAGGCTTCACGCACAGATTCTGTGCGTGAAACCCATACCAAAAACCCCCGACCCCAACCTTTATTCATGCTCTTCTCTTTCATTTCCTCCATCTTCACCCTTTCAACACACTTTTGCACTTCCAAAAACATGTCTCAAAGTTTTGAAACTTCAATGTTTGCTATACAATCCGATATTTGTGAATGCAGTTATTACTGTAAACTAAAAACATCAAAGACCCAAGATAATCCGGGTCGCCATTTTTGGCGTTGTAAAGTGCCCGAAGTAAGTGTTTTTACATTTTTTAGTTTTTTTTTTCATGTTATCCATATATTTTACTTTAAAAAACTGATTTTCTTGTAATGTTTATAGGATATGGGCGGTTGCAAACACTTTCGGTGGGAAGATAGCATTCACGTGGATAAGACAGTGGCGCCGAAGTTTAAAAATCCAATTTTTGATAGAGATACCGTGACTTCACGTATCCTAGAGATACAGCTAAGCTGGACTCGCAATTTAAGCTTGTGGAAGCTAAAGAAAAAATTGAACGTTTGGAGGTCTTGCTCACCGATTCCGAAAAAAAAATGAATTTTGCTGAAGGCTAAACTTAGAGAGGCTCAACACGAGAAAATAGCTTTGAAAGAAAAACTTAAATTGTGGAAGATTATTTGTGCTATCTTGTTGTTGTTCATTATTTATATGTATTTTGTTTATTAAGTTTAATATTTCTATGGATTATGTTTTTTACTAGTTGTACCTTTTCCCCTATAATGTAATCCGCATTCTTTATGTACTAATTTATTTGTGTTTCTTTGTGAAATTGTCAATTAATAATAGACTTTAACAATAAACTTTGAAGAATTAAAAACATGCCAAACTAATTCAAATTTATGACTTCATCATAAAATAAAAATACAAATTAACAGCCTTAATTCGAAACATAAATGACCCATAATCTAAGACAGTGAGCCTAAATAGACCCTAATCGTCATCAGAATAGAAGTCCTTAATATCGTCCTCAGAACGATATTAGCGGTCTCTTAACACACATCTTTTTTCAGGAGATGTTAGTTTTCTACCGGTTGATGATGCTTGTTCTTCGGCAAACTTTAGCATGTAAAATCTACAACGTCTTGCCAAAAGATTCTGTTGTTTTCTTTTCTAATCCTTTGTACGGCCATCTCGCAAGTTGTTGGACCTACTCTAGGCATGGTTATTGAGTACCTTATTGGGATTGGAGCGTTGAGATTTTCCAAGTCACGAATAAGACGTTCTGATTCAGCAATCCGATGCGACCATTCTCGGCGTAAACTGCAATAATATTCTCGCGGATCTGAATATTTCACACTGTAGAAATCATCATTACGCTCTATAAAAAGGTGTGAATTTAGCTCGTCTAGTTTGAAATCACTGGTATCACTCGAAAAACTGCTATGATTTGAACTCTCATCATCATCGCTGTTTGGTTCTTTTGGAAGGAGTAAAGACCAAGCTGAGTTTCTACTACTCGACATTGAATATGTTGTAGTCTAATAACAAAAGAAAGGGCTACTTATATAGTTGCAAACCCCCAAGTACCCTCGGGGGGGGGGGGGGGGGGGGGGTCTTTATGACCCTACCTACTTACCTTATTATAAGAAAAATATTAATCTTCATCGGACATTTCACAGTCCGAAACCCACTTGGATCTAAATCTTGTGCTACCATGTATACCATATTCCACCCTATGGTAACGCATTTGCATCCAATTGTTCTCTTCGTGAAAACGATTAAGAGCAAAATTAAACTCTTGTGGAGTTCCGCGAGGCATTGACATAGCACGTTTTTTGGGCGTTTAAGCCCTATTGAAGCTAACTTTTGCTCCGGTGCTTCCTTAAATTTCTCCTAACACACCAATTCCACTCCTCTCTCATTGTTTTATAGTATTCTTGATTGAATCTTTTGTTAGCGTTATTTGAGTAATGAAAATCATCATCATCTAGTTCCCATGTCTTACCCATTGCTTCAAATATGTTTGCTGGGGTAAAACATGTGATAGAATCAAGATTACCAACTTGGGTGTAGAATGTCATGATAACTTGTTTTAAAGTGAATACTAGTTGTTTGTCAATCATGTTATATATAGTACTGCATTTTTTGACCGTTTATTTGAATTTAATTCATATTACGCAATTTTTCAATGTGCAATAGAACATGATTTGACAACACATCATGCATGCCAATTTAATGACACGTAAAGGACCGATTTGACAATACAATGCTGTATTTTTTACCGTTTATTTGAATTTAATTCATATTACCCAATGTTTCAATGCGCAATAGAACATGATTTGACAACACATTATGCATGCCAATTTTAGCTTTTTTATGACACGTAAAGGACCGATTTGACAATACAATGCTGTATTTTTGACTGTTTATTTGAATTTAATTCATATTACGCAATGTTTCAATACTCAATAGAATATGATTTGACAACACATCATGCATGCCAATTTCAGCTTTTTTATGACACGTAAAGGACCGATTTGACAATACAATGCTGCATTTTTTACCGTTTATTTGAATTTTATTCATATTACGCAATGTTTCAATGCGCAATAGAATATGATTTGACAACACATCATGCATGCCAATTTCAGCTTTTTTATGACATGTAAAGGACCGATTTGACAATACAATGCTGCATTTTTGACCTTTTATTTGAATTTAATTCATATTACGCAATGTTTCAATGCGCAATATAGAACATGATTTGACAACACATCATGTATGTCAATTTCAGCTTTTTTATGAAACGTAAAGGACCGATTTGACAATACAATACTGCATTTTTTACCGTTTATTTGAATGTAATTCATATTACGCAATGTTTCAATGCGCAATAGAACATGATTTGACAACACATCATACATGCCAATTTCAGCTTTTTTATGACACGTAAAGGACCGATTTGACAATACAATGCTGCATTTTTGACCGTTTATTTGAATTTAATTCATATTACGCAATGTTTCAATGCGCAATAGGGGTCATTATGAATCTATTTAAGAAGAATTTTGGACGAGGCAAAAACTCATCCATTTCATAAGTTTAAGTCTCTTAAGTCATTCAAAAAAAAGCTCTCTTAAGTCCTACAAAAAATGGCTCAAGATATTCCACCAGTTAAGGTTTCAATACATTGGGATGGCATTATCCTTGATGACAATAGTACAGTTCATTACAATAAAAGACCAAACGTTCATGTTAAATGTCCACTTGAAATGTCTTATGAATCACTAGTCACTTACATATATGAAAAAATGAAGGTTAGTACAGATGAGTATGAAATCTCTATAACAGATTGATATCCACAATCAGTTACCAATGGTATAGTGCTTTATGGTAGGAATTATATCAATGATGATGATTCTTTGAGGGATTATTTGAATGCGCCAGAAGAATTAGAACATTTAGTCGCCCTTGATGTTCTTGAGATGTATGTTGAAAAGATACCCCAAGAGGTCTCGCAAGAACAGCCCAGTCAAGCTAAAGATACCCCAAGAGGTCCCGCAAGAACAGCCCAGTCAAGCTAACACGTATGGAGATTTCAATTCTTACGGGGGTATTTTGAGTGGCCAGGTGCCGCTGAAAAATCTTACCCAACAATAAATCAAACTTGGTAAATATGCATTCTTATATTATTATTTTGTGCAGTAGCACGTGTTTATTGTATGTATTGGTAAATAACCATTTTTAAATCTTTGTAGGGGTTATAGACCTGATACGAGTAATATTGGGAAATCATCTCAATTTAGTGGAGCAACTTATTATTATCAGAACTCTCAGTTCAGTGGAGCTGATTATTATAATAATTCTCAGTTGAAGGAGCTGATTATTATAATAATTCTCGGTTCGGTGCGTACCGATTATTATCACAACTCGCCAGTGGTACCAACTGTGGATGAAAGGCAGTCCTCTCTGTTGGGTGGAGTTGATCATTCTCCACAACAAGCTCATTATCAATATGTGTAGGTTTATCACCTTGATGTTAAATGATATATATATATATATATATATATATATATATATATATATATATATATATATATATATATATATATATATATATATATATATGAACTTAGAATTTAACATATGCTTTTTATCGTGTAAGAGGAGGCCTTTCTTAGATGGCGCTGATTGTCCAAGTTATGTGGATACATCAAAGAGTGATGGCGATGAACCAGCTAATAATGCAGAGGGAACCGATGATGAAGATAGTGTTATATCCCGTATTTTGTACGTCGGGATAATCCGAGTCAACCACGATAAGTTAGGGACAAGACTATTCCGGAATACGAAGTCGAGACTTTTGACCACGATCGTGTTTTAAGACATAAATCTCTTATGATTTGTTGGCATGGAATATTAAGGAAATTTGGGGTTAAAAGTTATTTTTGGAAAGTAATTGGTTCATGAAAAAGAAAAAAGAAAAAAAAAGAAGGCATGTGGCCGGCCACATGGATGTGGGCCATGGCCACATGGAAGCTTAATATATGCAATTAAAAGGATGACTAAGTGATCATTTCATCATCTTCACCCTTAAGGAAAATTCAAGAAACATGGAGAAGGAGAAAACAAAGGCCATTCGGCCATGACCAAGAAAAATTGAAGTCCAAAAATTGACCACAAAAAAATATTTTCTTCTAGTTTCTCTACTAATTGGAAGGTCCTCTACGACATGGAGTGGTCATTGGAACAAGCAAACCATCCGTTTTTGCAAAGCATCAACTCTAGCCGAGTGAAGAGGAGAGTGAAGAAGGTAAGGTTTAATCTTCTCTTTTATATGTTATGGATGGTTTGTGGATGTTGTAGTATGTAGAAATGAATGAAAATCATGAAAATATGGATGTTGATGTTGAACCGTGTGTGTGGGTGTTTGGCCGTGTGTGTGTGGTGGTGTGTAGGAGTGATGAATTAATTGTATTTAGCATGTTTGTGTGTTGTTGTAATGCGTAGAAATGAATGAAACTCATAAAATATTGGAGTTGATGTGGTGGCCGAATATGGGTCATCTTGTATGCCAAGAATGAATTAATTTTATTTAGCGTTTTGGTTGTTGTTGTCGTGTGGATTCTATGTTGATAACGGAAGTTTAATGATTCAAATTGAAGATGAAAGTGTCGTGGGCTGTTTTAGTGGCCAATGTGATCCTTATGTAGTTTTTGTACTTATGAAAATAATATTGTTAACATGTGGATTGTTGGTGTAATTCATGAATTTGGAAGAAGGAAAGGTGTTGTTGTTGTTGCTCTCGGGTTTGGGTTGGTTTCGGGTGAAGTGGAGATTTGTTTGGGTTGTTTTGGATAGTGTGCGGATTGTTTAAAGTGTTCTTGAATCTTGTTTAAATAATCTTAGATAAGTACTTGAATACGTGAGCGTTGATGTTGGTTCGAATGTAAGTAGTTGAATTGAATATAATGGGATGTTGTTGAACTATGTAGAAAAGAGCTATTAACGTTAGAATGCGTTCTGAATTGATTATTGATGTTGTTAGTGTGGTTGTTGGTATTGTTGTTGATGAATTTCGCCGAGTTGAAATCTCGGGGTTGTCGCATTTATAGGGAAATGCTGCCCAAATTTCTGTAGAATTGAGTGCGAGTTGGAATTGAATTCCTAAATGCCTCTAGCTAATGTTCGATATCTATTGATGTTGTGTAGACCTTGGGGAGCCGAGACTTGAGTTGGATTAGCTTGGGAAGCGAACGAGGTATGTGAAGCTTATCCCTTCTTTCTTTGGCATGTCTTAGTGGTAAGTAGGCTATGACTCGATCCCCGGGGTAACTCTATTCTTATGATCCGAGCATGGTTACGATTCGTATTCATTTCTTGATATTGGTATTCTTAATGTAGTAGAAATATGGTCCTTATGTCCTTGAAATGACTGGACTTGAAATGTTGTATAAACGGTTTTGTTCCTAAAGGATCTTATGTCTAAAAGTGTCCGTAACTTTCATAGACAGAACCGGATTGCTTTGATATGTGCGTAGGTGATTCCATAACGTATAACGACTTTGGCTTTCATGGGCGGGCCCGGATTGGGTTGACGCATATCCGTGGGGCCCGAGACTTTTCTATGTTGAGACAAATGGTTTTTGGAAGAATTTAACGCGACTATCATCTGACCCTCGAGTGTTGGTGATTTATCTATCGAGTTTGTAATGATGACTATGTTCTTGACTTCCGTAAATTACTTCGTGTGGTTTGATACGTACCCACGATTTCTAAAGTTCTACTTGACACGTTCCCGAGTGATCTTTGGAGGAAACTTAATCTGACTATTGTTTGGCTTTTAAATGAGGGTTCGTTTGGATCATTCTGTTGAGTCAATAATGTTGATGTGTCTACTTATTTGCGAGTCCGTAATGATGATTTATGTGTATGTGGTTGCTTACTACTCCGCTCGTGCGTGGTCGTTACATCTTTCACTGAGTCCCGGGCCAGGACATGTTTTCGTGCACAGCTCTACTATATTATTCACCGAGTCCCTCATTAGAGGGCCGGGACACGCTATGTATATGATGACATGATGATGACATGATTTTACTTACCGAGTCCCTCATTAGAGGGCCGGGACACGCTATCCACCGAGTCCCTCATTAGAGGGCCGGGACACGCTATCCACCGAGTCCCTCATTAGAGGGCCGGGACACGCTATACACCGAGTCCCTCACTAGAGGGCCGGGACACGCTATATGTATATATGTGATGATGATATGATCTTACTTACCGAGTCCCTCGCCAGAGGGCCGGGACACGATATATGTATACACATGCGCAGAATGATTGCCTGATTGGATCGCTAAGTCCCATAATGATTTGGATATGATATGGACATGTATGATTTATGTTTTAAAGGTAAGCTCTGTGGTTTTCTGGTTACTGTACTCATGTTCCATATTCCTCACTTCAGTACGATTCTATTTACTGTATTCCATGCTTTACATGCTCAGTACATATTCCGTACTGACCCCCTTTCTTCGGGGGCTGCGTTTCATGCCCGCAGGTACAGACGACCGTTTTGGTGAGCCGCCGGTTTAGGACATCCATTCTGCCGTCTTGAAGTGCTCCTTTGTTCCGGAGCCTACTTGTGGTACAGACTCTTTTATTTTATATGTATGTGATTATTCAGGGGTACGGCGGGGCCCTGTCCCGTCATATGATTCTGTTATTACTCTTAGAGGTCTGTAGACACATATGTGGGTTGTGATTAGTTACTGTACGGCCATGTTTGTGTGATTCATGTTTTGGGCGGTCCCGTTCGCCATGGCAGCCTTGTCGGCTGCGTGTATATATGTTTGGACATATTATGTATATTACGACAGCCTTGCTGACTATTGTGCAGTATATGTGTTTGCGTGAGACAGGTTGAGACGACGTCTGACTTTCGTGTATGTTTAAGCTATTCTTATACTGATTACAGTTAGCAGGTGTGTACGAGTGCCCAGCTCGGGCACTAGTCATGGCCTACGGGGTTGGGTCGTGACAGAAGTGGTATCAGAGCGGTTCGTCCTCGGAGTGTCTACAGACCGTGTCTAGTAGAGTCTTGTTTATCGGTGTGTTGTGCACCACATCTATAAACAGGAGGCTACAGGACATTTAGGATGTTATCTTTCCTTCTGATCCTAGATCGTGCGATAGAGCGGTATTATCAGGATGACTCCTCCCTAACGAATTGTTGTGTTTTCAGCGATGCCTCCGAGGAAGGCAACAGCTGCCCAGAAGGGCAAGTCGACAGCAGCTGGAGAGACTAGCCAGGCCCAGAGAGTTACCAGGGCCCGTGCCCAGCCTGTGCCTGAGGTTGTGCCCCCGACAGCCGGTTCTGCTATACCGCCACTATCAGAGGGACTTGGAGCAGCAGCGAGCGGTGCGAGGCGCTCCAGAGGTGGCTCCCCCGCCGGCTCCCGGCCCAGGGGGCGGAGGATAGGGCTATGAGAGAGGCTTGTTCAGTTGTTGACCAGGATAGTGGCGGGGCAGGCCCGCAGGCACGGATTAGGGGGTGATTATGCGGACAGACGTGATAGTTTGAGGACCCGTGATTTTCTGACTTGTAATCCTCCAGAGTTCTACGGGTCAAAGCCCGATGAGGATCCCCAGGAGTTTATTCGACAGATGCGGCGCACACTGAGGGTGATTAGCGCTTCTGAGACTGAGTCTGTCGAGCTGGCTTCATACCGGTTGCGTGATGTGGCCGTTAATTGGTATGAGTCGTGGGAGTTGTCTAGGGGCGAGGATGCTCCTCCAGCAGTATGGGACGAGTTTGTGGAGGCCTTTCTGGGACATTTTCTGCCTCCAGAGCTGCGGCGAGCCAGAGTTGATAGATTCCTGCGCCTGAGGCAGAATGGCAGGAGTGTCCGAGATTATAGTCTCGAGTTTGATTCATTAGCCAGATATGCGCCCGCTATGGTAGCTGATATGACTGATCGGATGCATCGATATGTGATGGGGCTGGATCAGTACTTGGTTGATAGTTGCCTGATAATGGCTTCGCAGCCCGGTATGGATATTGCACGGTTACAGGCCTATGCACAGGGGATGGAGGACCGACATCGGGGGTGTCAGCCCGACAGAGATTATGATAGGGGCCAGCCCAAGAGGGCTAGATCGACTGGCTATTCTGGGGGGTTTCGAGGCGGGCAGCCTCAGCAGTACACTGGGTATTCTTCTCAGCCAGCACGGAGTGCACCCCCACGGTTCCCGGGCAGGAGATTTGACAGCACAGGGTATTCGGGAGCCGGTCAGAGCTCCAGGGCCTCGGGTTCACAGTCGAGCAGGGGTTTGAGCCAGACAAGGCCATCTATGCCTCAGTGCCCTCAGTGCGGCAGGCGCCATCCGGGGGAATGCCGTTACGCTACAGGTGCTTGCTTTGCTTGTGGCCGTCAAGGCCATATCATGAGGGAGTGTCCGTATGTGGGTAACCCGGGTGGTGCAGCTCAGCCTACGGGGTCGGTTGCCGGTTCATCTACCTCCGTAGCTATGCGCCCTACGGGGCGGGGGTTTCAGGCACCAGCAGGCCGCGGTAGAGGTCGTGGCGGAGCTTCCAGCTCTGGCGGTCCTTCGAACCGCCTATATGCGTTGACTAGTAGACAGGATCAGGAGACACCACCCAATGCGGCTACAGGTACATGAATCCTTATTAGAGTTTATATTTTTATGTGTGTGTATCTGCTGTATGACTGTTGCTTAATAGCGGTAGGCGGAAATCCAAAGGCCGATAATCAAGTATTTGTAAGTAACGACGATTAGGGTGTGCTCACCCCCATTGGGAATCTGGGCGTCTAGGACAGGAAGTAGTTATACCCTTAGGTGAGAAGTTAATATTTAGAATTGAAGGAGGGCTAAAATAGTAATTGTGTTACGAGAACGTTTCGAAATCTGTTAAGACTTCAATTTACTCTAAATTATGTAATGAAGTTCATGCGGTGAGATGGACACGATTATACTAGCATTAAAGCACCGTATTTCACCGGAGTTCCAAGGTTAAGCGTGCTAGAGCGAGAGAAATTTCAGGATGGGTGACCCCCTGGGAAGTTTACTAGAAACCCTAAAAAGTCAGACACAGGAGAGCCAAATGGAAAGCTAAAGTAATCTAAGGAAAATTAGAATATGCAGAGTGGGTGGAAACCTTAAGAGGTCGCGTAGGCCGAGGCGGATTAGACCGGTGAAGAGGAAGAAGGTGCATTACAGCTTTAGAATCAGGGTGAGTTTGAATAGTGTTTGGAAATATTTTGTAAGAAGGATAGTAGTAATTATGTTTATATAGGTATGCATATGATGTTCCGTATATGGCAATATCAGCGGATATGTGAATTCCGGCAGTCAACGTAGCGGTATATGGAAGGTATTAATCGGACAGGGTAACGCAGTTCAAGCGAAAAGAAAAATAAATGGCACGAATGTAACAAGGCAAGCTGATGCCGTTTTCACTACAGGTTAAGCTTGGGAAGTACTAATACAATGATATTTGGAAAAGGAAGAAAATGAGCAGATGAACGGCGAGGGGATCAGAATGTCGGAATAAAAGTGCCGCCTAATTGAGATTGGAAAAAATTGTGGACATAGGGCAAAGTATAATTGGGTAATAGTATAAGCACACCCCTTAAAGGGGGGAAGTGGGTGCGAGAGATGCACAGGTAAAATGGAGATAATCAACACTACAATCTGTCTGATACGGATGCTCGGGCTACAGGTAAGATTCCTTGCCAAGACAAGTTAGTAAGATCTAAAAACCAGCAAAGGGGGTAGAAGCTAGGATGGTACTTGAGATAGTGCTGGAAATTAATTGGGGAGGCTTTGAATGATATGACATTAAAAGTGGCGGTTTAAGAGAGAAAATGGCAGTAAAACGATAATGAGTAACTTACAGAGACATTGTGATAGGTGACACTACGGTGCTGGGTTAGAGGCTAAGATGAGATATACTTCATACAAGTCGTATAAGAGTAGTATATTACCCATGAATAAGTATATGCTAGGGATAAGACCAAGCGGATAGTTAATGAGAAAAGTTTGGAATCGGTAATAACATTATGGTGATAATATTTGGGTGCGTTAAAGAAAGATGTAAAGATGGGTGAGCTAAATTACTAAGATAGGACTAGTACTGGAGGCAATAGGACATAGCTATGGTCGGACCAAAGGTTCATTCTGATATCGGCTATAAGAGAGGAGAAGCAAAGACAAAGTAAAACATAAGGATTGGTGAAGTCACGCCAAGGCATTTTGGGCTAAATTGAGCACCTTCGCATACTCTTGTAAAGATTGCAACATAATGTGTGATCGGAAAGTCGAGAGCAAGATCTGAACAAAGGGACGATAGAAGAGTTCGAGTTAAAAATAAAGAGATGACTTGAGCAGCTAAAGAGGGGATGAAGAAGAAATATAATCGATAGATGAGATTGCATACTATGGCAACAAAGGAAACCCCCGAGATCCTTATAAGACCTTATGAGACTAGTTGAACATTCGAGGACGAATGTTCTAAAGGGGGGAAGGATGTTATATCCCGTATTTTGTACGTCGGGATAATCCGAGTCAACCACGATAAGTTAGGGACAAGACTATTTCGGAATACGAAGTCGAGACTTTTGACCACGATCGTGTTTCAAGACATAAATCGCTTATGATTTGTTGGCATGGAATATTAAGAAAATTTGGGGTTAAAAGTTATTTTTGGAAAGTAATTGGTTCATGAAAAAGAAAAAAAAAAGAAAAAAAAAAGAGAAGGCATGTGGCCGGCCACATGGATGTGGGCCATGGCCACATGGAAGCTTAATATATGCAATTAAAAGGATGACTAAGTGATCATTTCATCATCTTCACCCTTAAGGAAAATTCAAGAAACTTGGAGAAGGAGAAAACAAAGGCCATTCGGCCATGACCAAGAAAAATTGAAGTCCAAAAATTGACCACAAAAAATATTTTCTTCTAGTTTCTCTACTAATTGGAAGGTCCTCTACGACGTGGAGTGGTCATTGGAACAAGCAAACCATCCGTTTTTGCAAAGCATCAACTCTAGCCGAGTGAAGAGGAGAGTGAAGAAGGTAAGGTTTAATCTTCTCTTTTATATGTTATGGATGGTTTGTGGATGTTGTAGTATGTAGAAATGAATGAAAATCATGAAAATATGGATGTTGATGTTGAACCGTGTGTGTGGGTGTTTGGCCGTGTGTGTGTGGTGTGTGTAGGAGTGATGAATTAATTGTATTTAGCATGTTTGTGTGTTGTTGTAATGCGTAGAAATGAATGAAACTCATAAAATATTGGAGTTGATGTGGTGGCCGAATATGGGTCATCTTGTATGCCAAGAATGAATTAATTTTATTTAGCGTTTTGATTGTTGTTGTCGTGTGGATTCTATGTTGATAACGGAAGTTTAATGATTCAAATTGAAGATGAAAGTGTCGTGGGCTGTTTTAGTGGCCAATGTGATCCTTATGTAGTTTTTGTACTTATGAAAATAATATTGTTAACATGTGGATTGTTGGTGTAATTCATGAATTTGGAAGAAGGAAAGGTGTTGTTGTTGTTGCTCTCGGGTTTGGGTTGGTTTCGGGTGAAGTGGAGATTTGTTTGGGTTGTTTTGGATAGTGTGCGGATTGTTTAAAGTGTTCTTGAATCTTGTTTAAATAATCTTAGATAAGTACTTGAATACGTGAGCGTTGATGTTGGTTCGAATGTAAGTAGTTGAATTGAATATAATGGGATGTTGTTGAACTATGTAGAAAAGAGCTATTAACGTTAGAATGCGTTCTGAATTGATTATTGATGTTGTTAGTGTGGTTGTTGGTATTGTTGTTGATGAATTTCGCCGAGTTGAAATCTCGGGGTTGTTGCGTTTATAGGGGAAATGCTGCCCAAATTTCTGTAGAATTGAGTGCGAGTTGGAATTGAATTCCTAAATGCCTCTAGCTAATGTTCGATATCTATTGACGTTGTGTAGACCTTGGGGAGCCGAGACTTGAGTTGGATTAGCTTGGGAAGCGAACGAGGTATGTGAAGCTTATCCCTTCTTTCTTTGGCATGTCTTAGTGGTAAGTAGGCTATGACTCGATCCCCGGGGTAACTATTCTTATGATCCGAGCATGGTTACGATTCGTATTCATTTCTTGATATTGGTATTCTTAATGTAGTAGAAATATGGTCCCTATGTCCTTGAAATGACTGGACTTGAAATGTTGTATAAACGGTTTTGTTCCTAAAGGATCTTATGTCTAAAAATGTCCGTAACTTTCATAGACAGAACCGGATTGCTTTGATATGCTCGTAAGTGATTCTATAATGTATAACGACTTTGGCTTTCATGGGCGGGCCCGGATTGGGTTGACGCATATCCGTGGGCTCCGAGACTTTTCTATGTTGAGACAAATGGCTTTTGGAAGAATTTAACGCGACTATCATCTTAACCCTCGAGTGTTGGTGATTTATCTATCGAGTTTGTAATGATGACTATGTTCTTGACTTAGTAAATTACTTCGTGTGGTTTGATACGTACCCACGATTTCTAAAGTTCTACTTGACACGTTCCCGAGTGATCTTTGGAGGAAACTTAATCTGACTATTGTTTGGCTTTTAAATGAGGGTTCGTTTGGATCATTATGTTGAGTCAATAATGTTGATGTGTCTACTTATTTGCTGAGTCCGTAATGATGATTTATGTGTATGTGGTTGCTTACTACTCCGCTCGTGCCTGGTCGTTACATCTTTCACTGAGTCCCGGGCCAGGACATGTTTTCGTGCACAGCTCTACTATATTATTCACCGAGTCCCTCATTAGAGGGCCGGGACACGCTATGTATATGATGACATGATGATGACATGATTTTACTTACCGAGTCCCTCATTAGAGGGCGGGACACGCTATCCACCGAGTCCCTCATTAGAGGGCCGGGACACGCTATCACCGAGTCCCTCGTTAGAGGGCGGGACACTGTTATACACCGAGTCCTCACTAGAGGGGCGGGACACGCTATATGTATATATGTGATGATGATATGATCTTACTTACCGAGTCCCTCGCCGGAGCCCGGGACACGATATATGTATACACGTACGCGAGAATGATTGCACGATTGGATCGCTAAGTCCCATAATGATTTGGATATGATATGGACATGTATGATTTATGTTTTAAAGGTAAGCTACGTGGTTTTTTAGTTCCTGTACTCATGTTCCATATTCCTCACTTCAGTACGATTCTATTTACTGTATTCTATGCTTTACATGCTCAGTACATATTCCGTCGACCCCGCTTTCTTCGAAGTTTGCGTTTCATGCCCGCAGGTACAGACGACCGTTTTGGTGAGCCGCCGGTTTAGGACATCCATTCTGCCGTCTTGGAGTGCTCCTTTGTTCAGGAGCCTACTTGTGGTACAGACTCTTTTATTTTATATGTATGTGATTATTCAGGGGTACGGCGGGGCCCTGTCCCGTCATATGATTCTGTTATTACTCTTAGAGGTCTGTAGACACATATGTGGGTTGTGATTAGTTACTGTACGGCCATGTTTGTGTGATTCATGTTTTGGCGGTCCCGTTCGCCATGGCAGCCTTGTCGGCTGCGTGTATATATGTTTGGACATATTATGTATATTACGACAGCCTTGCCGGCTATTGTGCAGTACATGTGTTTGCGTGAGACAGGTTGAGACGACGTCCGACTTTCGTGTATGTTTAAGCTATTCGTATACTGATTACAGTTAGCAGGTGTGTACGAGTGCCCGGCTATATATACTAGTCATATATATACGGGGTTGGGTCGTGACAGATAGTGAAGGGGATGAAGAAGATATGCATGTTAGTAACCAGTAGCAACCAGAACCAACTCACCACCACGTACCACCTCCGATGGCGGAAAACCCAATTCCTGACAGCCTAATGCAGTGGCATTCTGACTATATTCCATATCTTGACAGTCTCTAAGGTTGTGAGGATGCATTTGTCTTCACAAGAGATGATGATCAAAGTCGCCAAAAAACGTGGATTGAACCAAAAAATCCCATGATTGATAAATGCGTCCTTGCAAAGGGAATGCAGTTCACATAAAAAAAGATGTTGCAACGGGCTGTCAGAATGTATTGTATAAAGGATATGAGGGATTTTAATGTTAATGACTCAAACAAATCGGTATGGAGGCTGATTTGTAAGCGACATACTCAAGGTTGTCGGTGGTTGCTTCGGGGAATTGCTAAGCCTGATGGTCTGTGGGAAATCACAAAATTCCACCCGAAGCACACTTGTGATATGGGACAAAGTCGAGCAGATCATTTTAATCTAGATATAAACATGATTGCTCATGTGTTACTTAAACACATTGAGGAAACTCCAAGGTAACTTATCTGACTGTTTACATTATATATCTTATAGCAATTAAAATATCATTGTTAAATGTTGTTTTTTAAACTTATGCAGGATGCCTATCAAAACTTGTATTAGCATGGTCCACTCAAAATATGGTAAAATCATAAGCAAGAGAAAGGGATTTCTCGGGCGTAGACGTGCTTTTGAGATGATCTTTGGAACTTGGGAATCCTCTTTTCAGGCGTTGCCGGGGTATATGGCGGCTCTAAAACATGCTAATCCTGGCACTGTTGTACAGTGGCGGCTTTTAGAGGGCAGAATTTTTGACTTCGTCTTTTGGGCATTCAAACCAAGTATTGATGGTTTTGCTCACTGCTGGAATGTGATATCGATATATGGGACGCATGTATATGGACGATATGATATTAAGCTCCTAATTGCAGTGGGTATGGATGCCAATGGGTCAATATTCCCTCTTGCTTTCTCAACGAGAGCAACGAGACATGGGGGATGTTCTTGACTCATCTACAAACTCATGTTATTAAGGGTCGTCAGGGCATATGTGTCCTATCGAATCGCCATAAAGGCATATTGCACAATATGCGTACTCTGGAAGGGTGGTAGCCTCCACATGCTTACCATCGATATTGTTTAAGGCACTTAAAGGCTAATTTGCAAACAAAGTTTGGAAATGGCACTGTAAACAAATTGATGTGGGGGGCTGCGATGCAGCATCAACAAAGAAAATGGGCTGCAAAAATGGAGCTGCTAAGGGAAGTGAGTGAAGAGGCATATGTTTGGTTGATGAAATTAGAAGTTGAAAAATGGATGCTTTATGCTGATGGAGGAAGGAGATGAGGCATGCTCACAACGAACAGCTCGGAGTCTTTCAATGGACTCCTCAAATCTACTCGAGGACTACCTGTCACCGCAATGGTAAGACTAACTTTCAGGCAAGTCGTGGAGCGATTTGCGGATAGGATAAGGCAGGACAGAGCTATATTAGCCGACGAGAGAACATGGATGCCAAAGCCCTACAAAAAGATGGAGTACCATAGAAGAAAGGCAGAGGGTCACCAAATGACCGAGTATGACGTCGTTCAACGAGTGTATGAAGTTAGAACGGGTTATTGCGACGGTAAAGGAGGAAACAAAGATATCGTTACTGAGCGTACAAAATCATGCACTTGTGGTAAGTGGCAAACGTACCACATGCCATGTTGTCATGCAGTCAAGTGCTTTGAGAGAATGGCCAGAAATGTAACTAATTATGTCGCGGAGGAATATAAGGTCGTAAAATACCTTAAAGCATATTCCGCCCACTTCCGTCCCCTTGGTGATCAAGCTTATTGGCCAGCCGCGCTGTTTTCTATGATTGCGAACAAGAACCATATCCGTAAATTGGGAAAAAACAACCTAACCCGTTATCACAATCAAATGGATGTTAGCGAAAAGACTTACTCTCGCAAGTGCTCGACATGTAAGCAATTTGGGCATGATAAGCGTTCATGTGGGCAAAACTCCCATGGTGGCAGCACATACGGAAGTAGCGAGTGTCTAGAACTTGATTTTTTTTTAAGTCTATTGTAATTTAATGATGTATTTTATTGCTAATGGAATGAAATATTTTTCAATTATTATGAACCTCTCGTATTGGATGAATTATATTTAAATATTATATTTATTTTTGCACATTCAAAAGGTGCGGATTACACAATACAATAACAAAATAAAAAAGACATAAAAAAAAAAAAAAAACCTACTACAAAGCAGAGTAATTTTTTCTTTTCTATCTTTCTTGAACCAAAAAAGTACTTTCATAGCTTTGGGAGTAAAACAAAAGAGATTAATCAAAACCCTATAAAATATGACACTTAAACCTAAATATAACAAGTTTTCAAACGTACTTCGGAGCACTTTACAACCCCTAAAACGACGATCCAAATGTATATGTATACTTGATGTAATGAGCCGATATTATTGTACACTAAAAAAATATTAAGTTCTATATAAAATATTTATATTCCGGTGTTTTTAAACGTGACTAATCTTCGGTCAAAGTACGAAAAAAACCTTAATTTTGAGTTTGAATTCCAAAGAATAAAGGTTGGGGTCTGGGGTTTTTGGTATGGGTTTCACGCACAGATTCTGTGCGTGATGCCTAGTTTGGTTCTTTTTTTTTTTTAATGGGTTAGTTTGGTTCCAAATTCTTTTTTTTTTTTTTTTGGTTACAAAAGTGCCGGGTCCCATAGTTCGAGAAAGGTCTTTTCCATTAATAATTTTTTTTAACAAGTTTAGGGTTGCTGCCCATTTGCCTAATCCATCAGCCATCATATTGGCCTAAGTTATTCTTTAGAACTCCTCCAACCCCTTCTTTCAAAACCTTTAGTCATAGAGCTTCCATCAGTATTCAACTTGATATAATTAGTTTAATTTGAGGCTTATTCCAGTAGATTAGAATGCAGTTGAGTCTTAGTTTAAGACTACCAGCCTTCTCACGCAATTCCTTTCAGCTAGTACTAAAGTTAACCTAAGGGAATTATTTAGAGACGGTGATCTTGATGTTGAAAACAATATCATTGATAGCTTTCCATGTAGATATCTTAGTTTGCCCATATTTAGCGGCACATATATTTTTTAAAACTTTTCAGATAATAAAAGAAGGAAGAATCTTCAAAAGTGAATCTTTTAAATGGTTCTAAGATTAATCAGTCCACACCAGCTTCAAAGAATACTTTTAACATAACAACAACAATATACCCAGTGTAATCTCACTAGAGGGGTCTAGGAAGGATAGAGTGTACGCAGCAGATCTTACTCCTACCTTGTGAGATAGAAATGTTGTTTCCGGACATTGGCTCAAGTGCACATTGGACATCATATTTGATACCCATCATTTGTGGGACAAATTTTATAATAATGATCGTCCGTTGTCAAAAACTAGTTTAGTTGAAGGAGGAAAGATTATATAGTCAAGTAGTTGGATTATAACTCAACAAGTTCTCTTCTTACCTATCAAACAAAACTTAACAAGTTCTCTTCTTTTCTTTTTTTGTTCCTATTTTTTCCCCAAATAAAAAGAAATTCAAGTGCTAGCTAGTAAGTATGTGAGTAATGACAGAATACCTAAAGACACCTCTAATTAAACTTCGCGCATTTTATTCAAATCCCCCTTAAACTATACCTGTTCGTAATTATCTCCCTTAATTACTTTTTTTTTTTAATCGTTACCCTCTCAAACAATAACTTGTCCTAATTATCCCCCCGCGCGTATTTAATCCAAGTGATTTCAAATTACGTTTGGCGCGTGAGAGTGTAAAATAAGTGTGTTAAAAAATCTAAAATACCATTTCCTTTTATATTTTGTCATTCCAACAACTATTTCCTTATCTCATTCCATGTATCTTCTCTATTCGTCCATTAAAATACAACTATCGGTTTTTTCTTCTTTTCTCATTTTTAGGGGGTAGCAATTATAGAAAAGTCAAGTACAGGGGGTAAATAGGACCAGATATTGTTTGAGGGGGTAATGATTGTAGAAAAAGCTAAGTACATACAATGGGATAATTAGGACCAAGTATATAATATAAGGGGGATTTGAATTAAAATGCCAAATTTAGGGGGTCTCTAGGTAGCCATTTAAAAATCAATAATTATATTATTCAACCAAATAATGATATGAAATTAATGTTATTCTTGATACGAATACGATAAATACATTTTGAAAGAGATGCTTTACTATATCTTCGAGAGATGATCAAAACCCAACAGTCCAACACCTGACAAGATATTATTGTATCATCAATTAGAGATGTTTCGATTGCGCTATGAACCTAAAATCCAACAAGGAGCTAGCATTCCATTTCGTTAATAGCTAAGGTCTAAGGAGCTATTGTAAGAAGAAACCTTTACGTGACAATGCTGATACCAAGGACAATCGTATCTCTGAAGGAAGATGTACAATCTCTACGTAAAATAAACCATTCTTTACAACCCTCATAATTTCTATAGAAGTTTAAAGAGTATATCTCCTATATATGGTGAAATTGATTTGCAGTATCACTGGGAAGATACCCATAGAATTATCTCTCCTGTTGCTTGCATGTATATTTCTTCCACGGGAGAGGCTTCGGAGAATTGATCTGGAGCTCCACTTGCCTGAAGTTTTTTCATAACCAACCAAAAATTTGATCAAATTGAAATTCGAATATCAACCGAAACACTAGTATATGGCAAGTTTGAAAGGAAACCTAATCGTCACTAAAGACTTGATAACGTTCTAAGCATCAACATTGTTCTATGAGGAAATTCCGGGGTGCTTATGGAGGTTTATATTGCAATGTTTTTTTCAAATCAAACCAAGAGAGGGACAAGGGGAGGGGGACATGATGTAATTAATTAGTGCCAAATAGCAACAAAATTTAAGAAGCATTGAAACAAATTTAATGCGTGTGTATCGCGTTTTCCTGCCAAAGTAATGATGATATGCTACTAGCTATGATGGCTAGTCTTGAAATATTCGTGATTTATTGACAAAAGCAGAATGATATAATAATTCCAATTTTACATTTTCTGCTGTTCATCAAACCCTAGTTAGCAAACATTACAGCAATCTTGTAATTAATTACTTAATTAAATTATTCAAATTTAGAGAGTGTAATACATAAATACCAACAAACTATATATACATCTATGAGGAGTAGCACGTTCATTGTGGCATTCAGTCTTTCTATTTTTGAAAAAAAGAAAAGAAAAGGATTGAAGTTAAAAGAGAGGACAGATAGAGAAGGAAAAATGGACTTACACGGCGGGCTTGAATTATGTACATGCATCTGTTTTGATTTGATGAAATTTGGGCAGATACCACCTCTATCTTGTGCTTCTCTAATACATAACAAATGGTACTTAAAAGGCCTGTTTTTTTGGGACAACAGACGCTAATGTGAGCTTCGTCGCCACAAACATTTAGGATAACATTGGGAGATGACCAAGTTTGAAAGAATGCTGGCAAATGAGGCATTGAAAGTGTTGCGTTATTTGTAGATCCCTGATCAGCTAAAAATGCCTCCCTACTAATAATACTTGAGCTGATTATTGAAGGATTCATCGTAGTCGCCATGCCATGGAGCCTCTCCAGCTTTTGTCGCTGAAGCTTTTTAAGGGTATGCTGGAGTGTCTTGATGTAGTTCACTGCTTCATCCACAATGGTCGACTTGTCTGCCTGCATTTATAGGAGGAATTCATGAACATTTAATAATTTGAAGACGAATTTAAGTTGTATCTACTGACAGCATAAAATTTATGTGGACAATCAAGTCATTTGTTATTGAAGATAACGGGAGCGGTAGATTATACTTATCATACTGTAACAATATTATCCTATTTAGTTCAAAATCTTGTACCTTGCCAATTTCTTCACTAAACATGTCGACCTCGACCGACAAATAATTTTTCTTTCTCTACTCCTTCCATGTTGTCTACCATTCCCTCCACCACCCCCCAAATCTCTTCAATCAATCACATGCAAGGGTGGACCTACATAGTGTCAAGTGGGTTCATATGAACTCACTTCGTCAAAAAATTACACGGTATATATAAGTATATTTGATCTGTCTTTGACGAAATATAGTTATAAATTAATATTGACTCCAGTTAAACATAAGAGCATGTTTGGCCTGACGGCAAAGTGGGTTCATTTTTTCAGCAAACATCTGAGTTCGAAACTGGCCAACAACACATGAGCACTACCATTTCCTAATCAATTTAACTTCTAAAAGCTATCTCTTGTAATGACTATACCATTTTACTCTTCCAATATGAGTTCGAAACTGGCCAACAACACATGAGCACTACCATTTCCTAATCAATTTAACTTCTAAAAGCTATCTCTTGTAATGACTATGAGCCCGTTTGGATTGGCTTATAAGTTGGCTTATAAGCTGTTTTCGATTTTTGAGTGTTTGGTGGCCAATCATTTTGTGCTTAAAATAAGCTCAAAAAAATAATTGGACCCATTTAACTTAGTTTATCAAAACATGAGCATAAGCCAAAAAAATAAGTTCCTAATCTTATTTTTTTAACTTCTAAAAACTTCTCTTGTCCAATGACTCTATACCATTTTACTCTTCCAATATTTCTTTTTCTCCAAAAACAAAAGAAACTCTTTCACATATAACGTAGGAAAGTTTTTCTACATACATATAATTTTAAACGTATAAACAGTCCCTAATTCCAAACTTCTCATCGTTTCTCTCGGCTGGATCCTTTCAAGTTTCAACGGCGAAAAATACAAACATCAAGTTCCATTACATTCATAGCTATCTCCTTTCTAGAGTACAAATATAATAATATATTTTAATTATTTTTAATTAATTAATTTTTTTTTTTGTATATTTACTTAATTATTTTGAACCCGCTTGGTAAAAATCCCAAGTCCGCCACTGATCACATGTAGTACCATTTTTAAGAAGCTAATAATTAATCAACACTGATATCGTAAAATATCTCTATACGGTTTAATTATAACGTAAATCTTTTCAATATACTTTGGAATTGGACTAAGATAATGTAGTTCATTTGGAGAAATTTGCATGGTTAATTATTACATCTCCACAACTTCATCATGGAAGGGAGAATGTTGATTTGATTCAAGAAAAAAAAGTGAGAATAATGTTGATTTGATTCAAGAAAAAAAAGTGAGATGGATGTTACTTTCGGAATACTTTCTTAGCTTCTTTAATTACTACTGTACATGCGAAAAATGCGGAAGTTCAGTTTCGTTCGTTTCTTCCCTTTTTTGGGGAAAGACAAGTGCGTGTTATTTTCGTAAAATGCGGGGACCTTATAAGATGTATATCTACATTGTGTTGTGGACTGTTTGTGACATTGAAAATCCATTGTCCTATGTGACTAATACTTTGGTAGTTGGTTACGATAAGAAGAAAGCCGAGTATCATTTTCCCTAAGATTGATGTCTCTCACAGTCAACTTGCATCTAAGATTCTTTTTGGGCCTACTAAAATTTAGAAAGATTGTAACTATCCGAAATTGAAAGAATCAAAAGAACTGACAAAGAGAAGTCGCAAAGAAAACAATGGTTTCTATATTTATGTTGGCAGGGTTCTCTTAAAGATCATATACAACATTGAAGGAAAAGAATTTACCTTAGGAGGAAGTTGAGGAAGCAAAGCATGAAGATTAGAGAACATGTTCCTCATCTTCTTCCTCCTCTCTCTTTCTGTCCATATATGCATATCATGATCTGACTGATCTCCTCCATTAGCTTTTCCTTCATTCCCTTCTCCATTGCCCTTGCCACCGTTCTTTGCTGACACACTCCTCTTTCTACCGCCACCCTTTGTCTCTCTAGCAACATCATCAGAGATATCGGGTAACTCCTTGCCAGCTGGTTTTACCCCATTCCCACCTGAGTTATCTGAATTCGAAAAAGACCATCTCTGCTTTTCCCATGTGAAACAATTCCCACCGCCCTCATCCATTCCCTTTCTCGGCTTTCTAAAGAGAGGTACAATTTACAACTAGATAACAAAAAAATTGAGAACAACTATTTGACCGGATTTAGAAGGAGAATAGAAAGTAAAGTCTAAACGCGTATAACTTGAAAAGGCAATCATATAACATGAGTGAGACGTGATCTGGATCGTACTTCAAATTCAAATTGGTTAAGTGAGGAAGCCGACCAAAGTCACCGAATGAAACATTAATCTATTAGTTGTCCAAACCACGAAAGAATTTAGGGATATTTGAGAATTATTTTCTTTCTATATGAAAATGGATTTTTTTTTCCGCATATAATGAAGGATTTCAAATGAATGTGTAGGTATATATAGATGGAAAAAGAACTGAGAGTTGAGGGTAGGGGGTGGAAAAAGTGTAAAAAGGAAGGAGGGGGAAAAGGGTGAATATGAAGGAAAAGAAGGGGCGGCAAAAGGTTGTATAAAGATGCAAAGGATGATGATTCGATGGGAAGGAGAACAAACCAAAATACAATCATCAGCCAAAATGCCGTTACTGGCTTCAAAACAAAAACAGTAGCTAAATGTCACGTCTAGGTGGCTTGATGACGTGGCAGATCATCACATAAAGCTCACATTGTACAAATTTTGATCTCACTAAATTGGGTCTCATTTTGGGCTGTCCTGGCCTCACTTTGCTTAACTGGTTAATTAGATCTAATTATAAGTAACACCAATATTAGATTACGATGAACAATTTATCTAAGCTCCAATTTTTTCAATCTTAGAGACTGCAGACATCATCTTAGCAAACGTTAAGTGTCTCACATTTTTTGAAAAAATTATATTGTTATCTTCTTATATATTATTGGCAATCCTCGTCTTGTAAGTTAAGTTTTTAAATTAAATTAAATCAAAGGTCATTTCCTTAATGGAAGCTGTAATTAGAACTATTATATTATACTTTATGTGTGTTTTTACACGCTTATTCAAATTAAACATGCTTGAAACAAGGTTTTCGCGAGAAATCAAACCTTTAATCATGCAATATTCATTCCTTGCAAAAAGAAATATAAAAGTAAAAAAGACCGAATAAAGAAAAAAAAAAACGAAATATACTCATGTTTTCGGTAGGATGTTACATGCCTAATAAGTTACTATTGTTACCAGAATTGACAGCTTCTTGGTTTAATGTGTTCTTATCTTGTGAATAATGCTAACTGTTTCATTATTATCAAAGACAAATCACGAGCGTTACATATTAAGGCAATGATTAAAATGTCCAGTTGTCTTTACCACCTTTATGTAAAGTGATCATGAGTTTACCATGCATTTTCTACTCCCTTATCTGGTAAAATTAGAACTGAAAAGGTTTAAAACTTTTGTACATTAACACGGTAAAAGAAATTTTATAATATCAAGTCATTTAAAATATAACTACAAGTAGTTCTTCATAAAAAATAGACTAATGATCTCAACAAAAGACGAACTACCTACTATAATATCTTAAAATATATTGATTGTACAGACTTTTTTCCGCTATCAAGGTATATACATTAAACTCATAAAATAAACTGTGTATAATATAACAAAATTTCATGTACAGTTAGTCATTACTGTAATGAGTTGGTCTTAATTTTATTCAAGCTTTAAATCAATATTTATACTAGCAAGTAAATACTAAAGACGGCCTTCAAGTCTTTGTAGAGCTCGACTTAGAAAGTGATCTGAGATTGCTCGAATTGAGTCTTTTACAAGGACAAGTAATGTTTTTGGAATTATTTGTAAATTTAATCACATCTTATTGTTATCTCTAAGTGTTCAAACCAGTATACTAGTAAAACGAGTTTCTGTTTTAGGAAACAAAAAGCCAGAAACAACGTTAAGAACACAAAGTGGATGGAACAGAAATTTCCGAGCGCGCAAGTTTCTTGTGTGTCTTTCAGAAATCTAATCCCCTCACAGTTGCCAAGGTTAATGGATTAATTCCTCCCAAGATAGAACGGAAAACTATTCTGCAATAACGGCAATACAAATTGCAGAACTTCAGCGAACGATCAAATGGCGGCAACAAATCACACTGGACTTACGCTTTGCTTTTGAAAACGATGCAGAATGCAAGATAAGAGGATATATAAAAATCGATAATTTTTCAGTAATGAAACAACTTGTTATGTCCCGTATCTTTACATAGGGACATTATAAAGCTAAGTGCGACAAGTTACAGGCAAAGCGGTTTTAGGGTTCCCGGTGAGGGTTTTCACCTCCCGATTTTGTTTCTATGCACAAGTTGCCTATAGATTTCATTTGGTATGGAAAGATTATTGGAGATTAAGGATTAATTAACCATAAGTGGGTTTATTAAGTGAGATTGGGAACAAAAATGCACCGTTACTTTAAGCCATGTTTGGCCGTGCATAGTAGTGCAATGGTCAAGGATTCTTGACCAAAATATTTAAGTGGGACACTTGTCCAACACTTGCATATATATAAGGTAAAAATCTGGTTCATTCCACATTTCACAATTCATTCTACACATTACAAGTTAGAGAAATATAGTGATAGAGAGGGAAGCTCTCGGCTACAAAGTGGCCGAGAGTGAGGTGTTCCAAACTGCTCCAAAAATCTAGTTTCTCCATCAAATTAACTCCTCATCAAGTGCATATGAATGTGTAGTAGTTGTTTGAAGGAAGCAAGGAAGTGTAGCATGCCAAAAACATTGAGATTCGGCCAAGATTGAAGAGCAAGATTGAAGGTAAGGATGATCATTTTTTCTCTCCATGTGTTGTGTGATGGTTTGAATATATAGATGGTGATTTCTATTGTTGGATTGTTGTGTGGTTGAAGTAGAGATGGCCGTGAGCTTAGGTGAAACCATGCTTGGTTTTATTTTGCATGTATTGTGGATGAATTGAATGTATATCAATATATGAAAATGAACAAGAATTGTAAGAAGTTGTCGTATGGTCGTGCATGTTGGTATTGAAATTTTTTTCTTGAAGTTGAAATGAGCCGTGTGTTATAAGCTTATAGGAAAGAATGCTTAATCTTCTTGTACAATTATTGGGAACGGATTGAATGTGTTGTAGTATGAACAAATGGATGAAAATCATGAAGTTGTTGTGGTGGTGTTGAAGCGAGTGTGAGGGGACTGTTTTAGGAGAAGTTATGGACCTGTTTTGTGTCATGTTTTAATTGTTGTTGTTATGGACATTGTGGTATATTGTATGCCTTGTGTATATGTGAATTTAGGGGAAAAAGGAATGATTTAAGTGGAAGTATAAAACGGTCCAAAGCAATTTGTTTGGTAAAAAGAAGAATTAACTTGTCTTGAATGTTGTTTTGATTGTTGTAATTTCTATAAATTTGGAGTTCAAGTTGTTGTGGGATGTTGTAGGAGTTAAGATGTTGCCAATATGATTTCTTGTGATTATACAAACATTGTTGCTAGACATCTTGTTGGCGGTTGGATGAAGTTGGAAGTCTACCGAGTTATATAGTATCTTTGGTCGGTATTTTGAGTAATGTACGGAGCTGTCGAGAATTCCCCTCGTAATCTAATCGTAGTTTTGATATATCGTTATAGGATAAGGTACTACTGGGCAGCAAGTACGAGTTATAATACGACTAAACGCTAAAGGTACGCAAAGCCTATTCCTTCCTTCTTTTGTCACGACCCAACCCCGTAGGCCATGACTAGTGCCCGAGCTGGACACTCGTATACACTTGTTATCTATAG
>NW_026716922.1:0-16083 GCF_029784015.1 Lycium ferocissimum | reverse complement strand
AACACCAACAACTTCACGGGGCCATCACATACATTTTCATATCATATCGTGTCGTGTCACAGCGACATTGTGGCTCTCAATATTCATAAGAGTCCGAAAATAATGGATTTACCTCATAGGCCCAACATGACCGCACGTGTTACCCTTCTTGTTTACTTTTCCTTTTCAAACTTTTCAACTTTACCTTTCAATCGTACGTCAATACCGTGCTCTGCATAGCGCCTTTCGTATCCTTTACTTACCCGCGTGCTTTATAGCTTCTCGTATCGTTAATCGTCTCCCTCTCACAATGCCATTCTCCTGTCGCAATCATGTGTTAGCGTAAATGTTATATCCCGTATTTTGGTACATTGGGATAATCCGAGTTAGTCGTGATAAGTCAAGGACAAGGTTGTAATTTCTTCCAATTTTGTTAAAAGTGAATAAGTTACACTGCATCGTATGGAGTTTTGGACATATCCGTGTATGCAAATAAAGAGATCGGTGTATAAAAGTCTTAGGTCTCGAAATAATTTTTCGCGGGATTTAACAAAGGAGTGCCACAAAGAAGTCGGCGCACACAAGATCGCTACATCAATGCACAAAGTGACTTTGGTTTATAGTAAAGGGGCTTAACCCCTCATTTTCAGCCAAAAAAAATCAGACCAAAAACATTCCAAATATTCTAGAAAATTTCAACCTTCCACCACTCAACTTTTAGCCCGAAACCAAGTATAATTCCCAAATTCATTCCGCATAGCCAGAGATAGTTGCGACTTCAAAATCACGCGTGACATGTTTGCCAGGGTTTAAGTTCAAGGTGGATGAGTAAATATATAACATTATTATCGAGGGAAAGGTATGAATCTCTTTCTATTTGTGTTAATATTGGCTTATTTACTAGAGAAGGAGTCGTAAAATCGTTATAAAATGGTTCGTGATGGAAATATGGGACAAACACCATATGGAATGTTTATGAAGTATTTTTTGAAGTTGGAAATATTATGGTTAATGTTGGTATTGTTGGAATTGTTGTTGGTATAGTTTATGAATTTGGAAGAAAGAAACGTATTGTTGTTGTTTCGATTGAAATTGAAGGGTTCGGGTATGTGTTGCTGTATAATGGTTGGGTTGTTTTGAATTAATTGTTGTTGTTTTTAGTATGGTTGTTGGTATTGTTGTTGATGATTTGGCCGAGTTGAATTTCGGGTTGTTGAATTTATAGGGGAAATGCTGCCCAAATTTCTGTAAATAAAGTGTCACAGAATTGAATTCCTAAGTGCCGATGACTAATGTTTGGTGTCTCATGACGTTATTGTAGCTCTCGGAGAGCCCGAGACTTAAGTTTGGATTAGCTTAGGAAGCGAACGAGGTATGTAAAGCTTATCCTTCTTTCCTTTTGGCATGTCCTAGACGCAAGTAAGTTGTGATATGGTATGAGCCTTGGGGGTAATTCTACTCTTAAAATCCGAGCATGTTTATGATTCATATTTGCTTCTGGATGTTGGCATCCTTAATGTGGTCAAGCTATGGACCGTATGTCTTTGATACGATTGGATTTGAAATGTTATGTGTACGGTTTGTTCCGAAAGGATCTTATGTCTAAAAATGTCCGTAACTTTCATAGACGAATCGCTTCGATTGCTCGTGATAAGCTCGCAAACGATTCTTATTTGTTTCTTGATATTCGTATTCTTAATGTAGCCGAATTATGATCCTTATGTTTTTTGTATAACTAAATTTCTAAGATTGCATAAGAGTTTTATTTTCAGAAGAGTTTTGTTTTCAAAAGAGTTTTGTTTTCAAAAGAGTTTTGTTCTAAACGATTCCGAAACTACGAACTATGTAACTTTCAAGAAAGGGCTCGGATCGTTTTGATATCTTCGCAAATGATTTCATGACGAGTAATGACTTTAATTTTCATAGGCCTTGGATTGGGTCGATGATCGTCCGTGGGTCCCGCGACTTTCCTTTGTATAATGCTAACGACTTTTTGAAAGAACTTAAGATGACTATCTTTCCGATTAAGTATGATTACTTATGTATCTCATTGTGTCCGAAATAAGGATTTTTATGTATGTGATTTTGGTACGTAACCACGATGCGTAGTTCGGTTTGATATGTTCGAGTGACGTTCGGAAGAAAATCTGATTTGACTAATGTTTTGGCCTGTAAATGATGGTTCATTTGAATAACCTATTAAGTCTTGTAAATGTTTTAACCGTGTTTGGTTACTTGTGATTCTGGGGCATTTCGTTGTTACATTTTTCGCCGAGTCCCGGGCCGGTATGTGTGATATTGTCCGTCGGATACTTGATAATGTCGGCGTGACATGACCGCCGTTATTGTTACGCAAGATGTGTATATGTGATATTTCGCTTCCGGATACTCGGACCATTATGGCCCGGACATGACCGCCGGATTCTGGGCGCTGTATGTGTATGTGATATTGTCTGCCGGATTTTTGGCCGCGGTATGTGTGTATGTGATATTGCCGTCGGGTTCCGGCCGTTGTGTATTTGTGTATGTGTGATATTGCACCTTGGTACTTGTTGCGGTATGTTGTGTGATATTGCCAAGTACTTGTCCGCGGTACGTTGAAAGTGATATTGACCATCGGGTTCCTGGCCGCGGTATGTATGTGTGATATTGGCCTGGTTCCTGGCCGCGGTTTCATGCCGTGTGGTATTGACCGTTGGGTATTTGACCGCGGTATCCCGAGTGATATTGAAAATAAACACTTTGGTATTTTGGATTGGCACTTACTTTTCGTGATTTCGTTTCGATTATGACAAATTTGTTAATCAGTATCGTCAAAATGCTACTTTGGAATACGAAGTATGATGTGGTATGATATACGTATCCCGGAATGGAATCAGTGACGGTTAATGTCGGCTCATATGATATGTTCTATTTTCCGTATATGTGAGACAGAATGTTTTTCCAAAAGAAAGTTAAGTAAGTATTTTGGCATTCGATGGTTATATTTGTCTTAATCGCTTATGTATGATTTGTACCTCGGATGCAAGCACTTTGGTTTCCGAGTTGTCATGCTCACTTTTCGTACTTCGTATGTCGGTTATGACTTCGTTCCCTGTACCTCCGCTTTGCATACTCGGTACATATTCCGTACCGACCCGCTTTCTTCGGGGCCGCGTTTCATGCCGCGCGGTACTTGGCACAAGATGAGTAGATGATATTAGCAGGAGATGTTCCAAATGGATTGGCGAAATCCATTTCCTCGGAGACGCCGAGTCGAGTGTTTTTGTACGGTATCCGGAGTTATGGTAGAGACTTTGCGTCATTCGTCGGTGTATGATATGTCATTTTATAAGCGGCTATGTAAGCCGATGTATTAAACGCATTATGTTACGAACCTCATATGTTTACTGATTTCATACGATGCTAGCTTTATTTAATTTGAAAAAAAAATGAAAGGCATGTTTGTTTTCGGAAAGAAATTTTCGTTACGTTTATGTTATGTTTCAAGGGCCCAATATGAGTATTACGAACACGGACGAGCGGGTTCGCTCGACCCCTAGGTAAGGGTCGGGTGCCCATCACACCCTATCGGATTAAGGGTGTGACAAGAAGAAATCTCATTTCCTATGACTTGGCTCTATGGCACGATCTAAGAGGTGAAAGAAGAGTAACCATCCTAGATGCCTTCGTAGCCTCCCGTTTATAAATGTGGCCGGCTTCACACCATAATCAAGACTCTACTAGACACGACTTTGCGCATACAACCCCTAGACTTTAAGAATAGAATTACCCCCGAAGCTCATAACATATCATAACTTACTTGCGTCTAGGACATGCCAAAAAAAGAAGGATAAGCTTCACATACCTTAGCCGCTTCCTAAGCTAATTCGAGCTTATGTCTCAGCTTCTCACGATCTACAATAATGTCATTAGGTATCAACCATTAGCCATAACACTTGAGAATCCAATTCCAAGCCATCACTTTATCTACAAAAATTTCGGCAGTATTTCCCCTATATACTCACCAACCCCGAGAGTTCAACTCGGCCAAATCACAACAACCAAACAAACAATCATAATAACAATATCGATAGGTAATTCAAGACATCCAAACCAACCTCCAATCTTACCCGAAATCTTCCAACTCAACGAAAACAATAACAACACACTCTCTTTCAAATTCATAAACTATATCAACAATTCCATATGTTAGCAACATCATTCTCATGAACACAAGAACCTATATCAAAATCATAGTAATTGCCAAAACAGCCCGCAACAATTACCATTTCAACATGAATCATTAAACATTCTCACCATAAAATTCAACAACAACAAGCAAAATATCAAGTAAACTCAATTCATTCCATCTACACATATGGCGCCCACTATAACCGCCACCCCACCATCACACTCATGTTCATGAATTTCATCCATTTCTTCACATTACAACATGCTCAAAATGTCCATAATACAACAATCCAAACATGCTCAATAAATTAGTTCTTCACTCCTATATAACACTACCTACACACGGCCACACACAACATACCATATTTTCATGAACTTCACTCATTTCTACATTTCACAACATGCACAAACACCTATAAAACATGTAGAGAAGATCAAACCTCACCTTTTCTCATCCACCTTCTCCACTCGGCTAAGATGCATGATGGCAAGAACGGATGATTCTCTTGTTCCAACAACTACTTCACGTCGTAGAGGACCTTCTAATTAGTAGGAAAGCATGAAGAAAATGATTTCTCATGATCACTTTGAAGGCACCAATTCGGCCAGCCTTGGCCGAATGTACTCTTCCTCTTTTTTTTTTTTCTCTCTTGAATTTTCTAGACTTGCAAGATGATGACTTGTGTCTTATTTAGTCATCACACACACACACACACACACACACACACACACACACACACACACACATATATATATATATATATATATATATATATATATATATATATATATATATATATTTGGCACATGGCCATGCACATGACCGGCCTCTTTTTCTTCTTTTCTTTTTTTTTCTTCTCCAATTTTCTAGAAATTTCTCAAGTGTGGAAAGATGATAAATATTAGTCTTGCATAGTCATCTTTGTCCATATACACATACTAAGCTTCCACAAATATATAATGTACACATGTGCCATTTCATGGCATGAAAATATTGGTCAAAATGTAGGTGGGGCCCACGGCCACCTAGGCCTTTTGGCCATTTCATGAAAATTCTTTTCCAACTTTTAGCCTCCAATTTATCCTTATCCCGAATTTACCCTTAATGCTCCATTCCAATAAAAAGGATGAATACGCAACTTATACATTCTAAAAAAATTTATAACCTTGTCCTTAACTTCCCGCCATTAACTCGGAATATTCAAATGTACAAAATGCGAGGTATAACACTTTACATACCTGACAATCTACCTAATCACCCAACGTCTACTCCTCGAGTCCGTATGTCTACAATCACGACGATAATTTCACGATTAGACCATTTACACCACTTACTATCTAATTTGTTTACGAACGGAACTTAATGAAATTAGGCGCATTTCCTCTATAAACTGGACAATCCCGAAAATCCAATTCAATTGAATCATCAACAACATCAACAATAATACCAACCATTAATATACATCATAACTCATCTAATCCCTCCATTTAATTCAACCAAAACAGCCCCCGATCCATAAATCTCAACAAAATAACAAACGAGTTTATAACGCTATTTTCTCCGTTCTAATCCATTAAAACTCTAAATAAACTTATTAACAATGAAAAAGGGACCTTAATCTTTACTTAAGTATGCAGCAACCACGTCAACACTCTTCTTTTTGGTTGATTTTTAGCTCAAACTGAAGGCAACTCAACGTACAACGCTTTTCTCTTCATGAGCTTCGAGATTCGGGGCTCGAATTTTGATCAAAATGGCTCCCTTAGCCTAGAAGCTCTCTCCCTCTCTCTCTAATATTATTGGAAGCTCATAGATGCAAATGACCAGTCCTCAAATGAATTTTCCATATATATTAACGTTAATGGGCCTCATGGGCCGAAATATACTCATGGGCCGAAATGTAAATGCTTGGGTCGGGTCTCAACTTGCTGCCCGGCCAGCCCAACTTGCATCGTCCATATCTTCTTATCTTGATATCATTTTGATGAGTGGTTTATTGCGTTGGAAACTAGACTCGATGAAATTCATTTTAGCTTTTGAAACACCTTAAAACTCCTCATATACTAGGAGATATGCCTCCAACAATATGGGCTAAAAATCTGGTTTGAGATTTTATTGAAGTTGTTCCAATTCATTTCGTTTAGATTCGTTTAACTTCTAATCCTCTTCAAACCCTCATGTAACCTCTTACACATATATATAAATACTCATATACATCCATAACAATCCATACACGTGTCTCGAAGGGTCCGGAGAATCACAATAACCTTAAACATAACTAGAGAACTCACAAAGCTTCGACGAAACTCCGGTCGCAAAAGTATATTCATATCTTTTGTCCATCTTCTATATCATTACTAATAATCTCAAATAATTTAAAAGGGCACTCACATTACCTCGTATACGTACTCATAACACGATTTCAAATCCTTTAGGTTGCCATGTCACCTCGGGATACTTAAGGCAACCATATATATATAACGATATTCTTACTAACTCGATTAACTTTCCTTGAACTTTCTTAACTCAGTCATTTTGTCTTAAGTAAAGTAGCACAGACTCTTGTGGTGTAACACTTAGAATGGAAATTGCAAAGCGAGAGGATCTTCCTTACTAACAACATCTCGGATGCATTGAAAGCAAAGTATGCCCTCACCCAATTTGAGGGGTATGCATCCATTTGGTGGGAATCCAAGGAACTTCAGAGAGATCAATGACATATATTTGATGTGCGAACTTGGCAAGAGTTGATTGAGCTCATGGAAGCAAGGCATATAACACCCGAATATTATCAAAATGTTATCAAAAGAGTATACATGTTAAGGCAAGGTAGTAAGAGTGTGGCAGAATGCTTTGATGAGTTTGAGAACTTGAGGTTGAAATCCAAGATCGAAGAGCACTTTAACTACACGGTGATCCGATTTGTGGCCAATTTGAGCCATGATGTCTCCAAACCCATGAGGCTTCATTCCTATACCACACTTGAGGAAGCATTTCATGATGCAACTAAGGTTGAATCAGATTTGTAAGCGGAGAAATCTTACAAGGCTAAGAATGTGTCATCCTCATCATGGAGCAAGGATACATGGGAAAAGCCCAAGATCACTATTCTAACTCCTCAAGACAAGTTCGACTACAAAGTCAAAGGTAAAGACAAGGCTCAAGGAGGTAACAATGCTAAACCTAACTTTTCTCGTCCTTCTACTATTCAATGTTTTAAATGCAAAGGTAGGGGACACATTGCAAGTGAATGTCCTAATAGAAGGGCAATTGTGGCCGTGCTTGATAGTTATCGAACCGATGAAGAGGAAAAGGGTGGTGGAGGAGGTAGTGAGGGTGAACCTAAAGGTAAACATGAGAGAGAATTTGAAGAGGAGGATGATGAACGGCAACTAAAGGAGAATATTAATTTGGCTTGTGTGTTGCGAAGGATCATGGGTGCAATGAATAGAGAGAACTTGATCAAAGGGAAAATCTCTTCCATAATCAATGCAAAATCATGGATAAGGCGTGCTCCGTGATCATTGATGGGTAGTTGCACAAATGTGGTGAGCACGACACTGGTTGACCATATGAAATTTCCCACAAGGAAACATCCTAGCCCCTACAAGCTTTAATGGTTCAATGATTGTGGAGAAGTGAGGGTCACGAAGGTGTTATAGTAAAGTTTAGCATTGGCAAGTACCAAGATGAAATCTTATGTGATGTGGTGCCAATGCAAGCATGTCAATGTTACTTGGGATACCATGGCAATTTGATAGGGCTGCTCAACATAGTGGGAGATCTAACAAGTATTCCTTCATCTTTAGGGGTAGAAAGCATACTCTTACCCCATTGACACCCTATCAAGTGAGTGAGGACTATAGAATTATGAAAGAGCTCCGGGAGAGAGTGCAAAAGGAAGAGGTTGAAAAAGAGTCCTTACTTAGCCAAGAGGACCAAGGGGTAACAAAAGGGAAAGCCCAGATGTGTACACTTGCCAAACCAAGAAATTGCTTGAAAGGTATTAATAAGGGGCACTTTATGGTGTGCCTTGTCAATAAGGATCACTTATTGCATACTAACCAAGATACTAGTACTTTTTCGAGTATTGTTTCTTCTCTTTTGCAGGAATATGGTGAGCTATTTTCGGACGAGATGCCCAAAGAATTGCCTCCATTGAGGGGTATTGAACATCAAATTGATTTTGTGTCGGGATCCCAAATTCCCAACAAACCGGCAAATAGGAGCAATTCGGAGGAAACTAAAGAGATACAAAGGCAAGTTGAAGAGCTCCTTGAGAAGGGTCTGGTGAAAGAAAGTCTTAGTCCACGTGCTATACCGGTGATTCTTGTTCCAAAGAAAGATGCACTTGGAGGATGTGCATTGCAGGTAGAGCCATCAACAAAATCATGGTAAAGTACTGACATCCTATTCCTAGACTTGATGATATGTTGGATGAGCTATGTGGCTCAAGTGTATTTTCAAAGGTTGATCTTAGAATTGGTTATCACCAAATTCGTATGAATCCAGGTGATGAGTGGAAAACAACCTTTAAAACCAAGTTTGGTCTCTATGAGTGGCTTGTTATGCCATTCGGCCTAACCAGTGCACCTAGCACTTTTATGAGGTTGATGAATCATGTCTTGAAGCCTTTTATCAATAAATTTGTGGTTGTCTATTTTGATGACATTCTTGTGTGTAGTAAAACTATGGAGGAGCATGTATTCCATTTGAGACAAGTATTAGATGTCTTATTGCATGAAAAGTTGTTTGCTAATCTCAAGTGTTACTTTGGGGTTGATAAAGTGGTATTCTTGGGTTTTGTTGTAAGTGTGAATGGTGTGGAGGTTGATGAGGAAAAGGTGAAGTCCATTAGAACTTGGCTAACTCTCCTAAAAATGCAACCGATGTAAGAAGTTTTCATGGGTTGGCAAGTTTCTATAGGCTAATTGTGAAGGGATTTAGTACTATTGCCTCTCCTTTAACCGAATTGATTAAAAAGGAAGTTCTTTTTCTTTGGGGAGATGAGCAAGAGAAGGCTTTTCAAGAGTTGAAGTCCATGTTGATTTCTTCACCATTGTTGAAATTGCCCAATTTTGAGAAGACATTTAAAGTTAAGTGTGATGCTTTCGGGGTTGGTATAGGTGGAGTATTGATGCAAGAGGGCAAGCCATTAGCTGACTTTAGTGAAAAGCTAAAGGGGGCTTCTTTGAATTGCTCTACTTATGACAAGGAGTTGTATGCATTTGAGAGGGTATTGACCCATTAGCAACATTATTTGTGGCATAAAAAGAATTTGTGATTCGTTCGGATCATGAGTCCTTGAAGCATTTGAAGAGCCAATACAAACTCAACAAGAGACAAGCAAAATGGGTTGAACTTATTGAAGCATTTCCTTATGTGATCCATTACAAGAAGGGTAAGGAAAATGTGGTGGCGGATGCTTTCTCTAGAAGGTATGTTTTGCTAAATCTATGACTTCTAGAGTGATGGGATTTGAAAGCCTCAAGGGTTTCTATTCTCAAGATCCCGATTTCAAAGAACTTTGTGAGAAGTTGAATCAAGGGAAGAAAGTTGACTGATACCAACTTGTTAAGGGTTTCTTGTTCAAAGATGGTAGGGTGTTTGTTCCTATGAATTCATGGAGAGAGCCTTTTATCAAAGAAGCTCATAGTGTGATATGACCATACTAGGCACACCTCGCTTGAAGGCTCATATTGAAGACCAAGGCATGGGACTCCAATCCGTTCAAGGCTAGGAGGATGACCAAAGGAGCATTGGAGACCCATGGAGAGGCACAAAAGCCCCATAAGAAGGCCTATGAAGTATGGAAAGTAGCTTGGAGGGAATGAAAGAAGAAGCTACAAGAAAGATGGCCAACATTCAAAGTGGCTAGATTCGCAAAGGGACATCAATGCAAAATGTGGCTAGACGTGAAAAAATGGGCCATAGATGCAAAAGGGTCACAATTGCAAGCTTGAGGATTGGATGATGGCTATATGTGCAAGAGGAGCCTTTTTTTCGGATTTCAAGCCAACATCCAACTAGCCAAACAAGGCCCTTGCCTCATTAATGGTATTCTTGTAATAACTAGCCTAGATCTTAAGTCTCTTAGTATAAATATTAGACTTAGGTTATTTTCATCTTTAGATTATGTTGAATGAAGAAACTCTTTATGAGAGAATTGTAGTTGGTAGCTTTAGATTAATATAGATTGTTTGGTTGGTTAACCAAGTGTTACTTCCTAGTTGAAGTGAATTGCTTATTTTCATCGAATTCAATGTTGCTCATTTGTGGATTCATTTTCGGTCGTTTGTTGATTCGAATTGCTTAGGTTCTAGGGTTTGTAAATCCGATTGGAAGGGTTAGGGTTTGATATACCCTTTCTTGTCCATAGATTTCTTGCTCTTGGGTCAAGTATCTATCCATCTACCCTCTTCCATTTCTATTCTTCATCCCCCTTTTATTTTGATTTTCTTGTTCTTTGTTTTTCTAGAGTTTCCCTAGGTTGAATCTTATCATAGTGGTGGAATGACGGGGCACTTTGGATTTTCCAAAACACTTGACATCCTCAATGAACAATTCAATTGGCCCAAAATTAAGCATGATGTGGAGAAGCTTTGTGGACAATGCTTGGAGTGCAAGCAAAATCAAAGACTCGTCCTCAAGGTATGTATACTCCCCTTCCCACTCCTATGGTCCTTGGATTGACATTTCTATGGATTTTGTGTTGGGTCTTCCAGAACCAAAAGGGGGCATAACATATTTGTTGTGGTAGATAGGTTCTAAAAAATGTCTCATTTTGTACCATGCCATAAATGTGATGATGCATCTCATATTTCTTCTTTGTTTTGTGAATCATGTGCTTAAATTGCATGGAGTGCCCCGCACTATTGTTAGTTATACGGACTCCAAGTTTCTTAGCCATTTTTGGAAGAGTCTATGGGGTACACTTGGCACTAAGCTCATGTTCTCTACTTCTTGCCACCCTCAAACAGATGGTCAAACCGAAGTAGTGAATAGGAATCTTGGGAGTATGCTTAGGTGTATGATTAGAGAAAAACCCACTTCTTAGGAGGATCATTTGCCTTTGATTGAATTTTCTTATAATCGGTCCATCGATTCCTCTATTGGCATGACTCCATTTGAAGTTTGTTATGGTTTTAACCCCTTCGTTCCTTTAACCTTAACCCCCTTGTCTAGTGAGTTGTTGTGGGATTTAGATGAAAACAAAGGGCGCCGAAATGGTGAAGGGTCATGCCAAAGTGAAGGAAAGCAGAGAAGATCAATACTAAGGTGGCAAAAAGGTTAAACCATGGAAGAAAGAAAGTGGGAATTCCAACTTGATGATTGGGTTTGGGTCCACTTTCGGAAAGGAACGATTCCCTCGATTGGGAAGGAAAGTTGAGCCCAAGAGGAGATGGCCTTTCAAAGTCCTTGAGAAGATCAATGAAGGTTCACCTACAAGATCGACTTGCCAAGTGAGTATAATGTGTATAATGTTTTCAATGTAAGTGATCTATCTTCTTGTGTTATAGGCGAGCCTTTAGATTCGAGGACGAATCTTTTCCAAGAAGGGGAGGATGATATGATACCAATGGGCACCACTCCTTTAAGGCCATTTACGATATCATCCATGGTAGCTCAGAATTATTGAAGGACGTGGATGAAGATTTGGAAGTTCCAAGAAGACCCATGACAAGATCTCAAATGAGGAAATTGCAAGACAAGCTTAATCGGTTGCAATCAACAATTCAAAAGTGTCTTGTGATGGAAGAAGAGCTCAATTCAGATTTTTCCTCAAGTCTTACACTTATTTGGAGGCCCAAATTAAAGTCCAAAGTGAGATGGAATGAGGCCCAAATCAGCCCCAAAAGAAGAAGTTTCAGAGCCCATAATTGGCCCAAATATTAGTTTCTAGAATAAATATTTAATTGTTGTTTTAATCAATGTTGACTTGCATTGGTCCAAGTGTGGGTAGTCTTCTAGGTTGTTTTAATCTATGTTGACTGTGCTTGGTCCAAGTGTGGAAGTCTTCTATGCTTCTAGGGAAGAAAATTCCCATTTATTCTATTTCGACTAGCTCCTTCTTTACAACTATATAAAGGGGTGATTGTCATTCATTGTAAATCAGATTTTGAAGAATATATTATATTGAGAGTTCTTTTGAACCTTTGTGGATTACTTTGGATTTATGTCTTTCCGACTAGCTAGTTCATAGTTCAAGGTAGTAAGATAACTTCTTTTTGATATCTTTGGTTTCTTCTTGGTATTCTTAGAAGGAGATTAGTACACATACTAATTGTTGTCTAATTACTGGAACGGTCAAGATCCGAATTCTAAGTTTGATTATTTCTCAAGTAAAGGCGTTTGGTTCATCCAATAACCAATTCGTTGTTACTTGGATCTTTTCAATTTTAGAACTTACATTGGAAGTTCTTGGAACTATTTCACCGAATTTCCATATCTTTATTTTTGCATTATTTTCTATTTTTGCTTCACATATTTTAATTATTAATTTGGGATTTCCCTAACCTCGTTGTTATCAAGTGGTATCGGAGGTTTTATCAAGATTCCGTTCTTGATAATCTTGGGGATTTCTTGAAAAAAAAAAAAAAGAGCAAAAAAAAAAAAAAATTAAAAAAAAGTACTGTAGTAGTGAACAGTGACACAAAAAAAAAAGTTTAGTGTTTGCTCTTCAAGAAATTTCTTCCATTTATTTGTTTTCTAAAGATTAAGATAGAAAACAAGAAGTAGGATCCTAGATCTTTAAAGCTAAGAAAGCAATCAATTTTTTTTTCTTACTCCTTTGATCTTGTTAAAAAAAAAAAAAGTCCTTTTTGTTCGAGTCTTGTTTCAACTAAATTCTAATTCTTTCTAGGATTGGTTCTTCATTTTCTTTGGTGCCCCAAAATTCTTTATTTTACTACTAAGGGCTTGATTCTAGTGGGGTTTAATTATAAATCCATAAAGTGTTTTCCCAAAGGTTATTTGAGTGGAAAAAGGCAAGAGTGAGTGAGAACAATTGAGGAAAAAAAAAGCCAAAGTTTGAGTGATAAATTGTTTTGGAAATGACCAATACAGGTGGTAGTGAAGATGAAAGGAGGGCTCGTCAAGAAGCCGAGATCCGAGGAAGAAATGGCTTCACTCTACAAGCTATGCACCAACAATTTGGAAGATGGACCTTGCAATTTCAAGAGATCAAGGATGCCATTCTTTGAACAAAATGAGACAATAGCCGAACTTAGGAGGAGAGCTCAATGATATTGTACAACCACAAAATAATCCTAGGCCTCAAAATAGAAGAAATATGCCCCATGCCCCAATTGTAAATCAAGAAAACCCTATAGATGATTTTGTTGATGATCTTGATGTAAATCTAGATAGGGTAGGGAGAGATAGGAGGGGACAACGAGGAAGAGTGGAAGATGATAACATTAATAGCATAAAGATGAAGATGCCAACTTTCAAAGGCACAAGAGATCCAGACTTGTACCTTGATTGGGAGCGGAAAGTTGAAGCCATTTTTTATTGTCACAACTATTCCAAGCTAAGAAGGTAAAGCTTGCCGTTGTTGAATTTTTCGACTATGCTTCTATTTGGTGGAAAAAGCTACAAAGGGATAGACAACAAGATGGAGAACCACCCATTGTTACTTGAAAATTTTGAGATGAAGAGAGTCATGAAGAAGAGGTTCGTGCCTTCCCACTTTCAAAGAGAGACCTACAAATGCGTCTTCGAAGATTGGAGCAGTGAACCATGACTTCCGTTGGGATGAATACTTCAAAGCTATGGATATGGCTATGATCCAAGCTAATTGTATGGAAGATGAAGAGGCCACTATGGCTAGATTTCTTAATGGTTTAAATAAAGAAATAGCTGATGTAGTAGAGATACAACAATATGTAACTTTAGATGAGTTAGTGGATATGGCTGTAAAAGTAGAAAAGCAAATTAAAAGAAAGCAAGCTAGCTCGTGGAGGAGTCGGCCAAACACCAATTCAAAGAAGCCATGGGTCGAAACAAGATGTGACTTCTAGGCCTCAAGAAGGCAAGGGGGAAGGCCAAAGTAGATGACAAGGAGGGAGGTAAAACTTTTAATCCTAAATCACCAAAACCTTCTAGTTCTATTCAATGTTACAAATGTCATGGAAGAGGGCATACGATGCATGAATGTCCAAATAGAAGAAATATTCTCATGAAAGAAGACGGAGAGTAGGAGAGTGAAAAAAAAGTGAGGTAGAGGAAGAAGAGGGAGGTGTGAGTGAAGATGACGTAGAGTTGCCTAATAGTGGTTTTGTTGGGGTAGCTAGGAAGATTCTTGATGGAGAAAATGAGAGTAAAAAAAAGTGAGAAAGGAAGAAGAGGAGAGTGTGAGTGAAGATGATGTAGAACTTCCTTTTAATGATGGTTTGGTTGCGTAGTTAGGAGGAGGATTATGACTATCAATTTGGGAGTCAATAATGAAGAACAAAGGGAAAATATATTCCATACTAGGTGTGGGATAAAGGGGAGAACTTGTTTCTATGATTATCGACGAGTGGTAGTTGTGCTAATGTAGTGAGTTCACACTTGGTAGATACGTTAGGGCTTGCATGCATGAAACACCCTAAGCCCTATAGACTCAATGGTTGAATGATAGTGGTGAATGAAAGTCAACAAACAATGCATGATTTCATTCAATGTTAGCAGGTATGAGGATGATACTCTTTTGATGTCATTCCTATGCAAGCTTGTCATATCTTGCTTGGTCGTCCATAGCGATTCGATAGGAATACTTTTCATGATGGAAGGAAGAATAGATATTTACTTGAGCTTAATGGTAAGAAGTATACTCTTGCACCTTTAACACCTTCTTAGGTGTTTGAAGATCAAAAGAGATCGAGGGAATCAATGGGAAAACAAAGGGACGAGAAAAAAGGTGAGCTTGAGGGAAAAGAAATGAAAGATGGCCAAGAGAGAGAGAAAGAGGGCAGTAACTTAAGCAAAGAGGTAAAAGAGGGTTTGAGTGGAAAAAAAGAAAGTTTTGGTGAGAGGAAAGAGGCTAAGGAAAAGAAAAAAGAGAGTCTCTATATAAAAGCCAAAGAGTGTTTGAATGCAAGAAAAGAGGGATTTGCCTATAATACTACTTACTTACAAAGAAGTCTTGATTAATTTCGAGCTACTAACTTCTTTTTTTGCCAAGTAGTGTTTTTTCTCTTTTTGCAGATTTTGATGATATCTTTCCCGAAGATATTCCTAAAGGTCTTCCACCTTTGCGTGGAATTTAACACCAAATTGACTTGTGCCGGTGCACAGGATTCCAAATTGTCTCGCTTATAGGAGTAATCTCGAAGAGACAAAGGAGTTGCAAAGGCGAGGTTGAGGAGTTGCTTAAAAAGGGGTTTGTGCGAGAGATCCTGAGTCCTTGCTCAGTTCCTGTTCTATTTGTTAGAGCCCGTATATTGTACGTTTGGAAATTCCCAGGGTCGTCGTGGAAAGTTAAGGGCGAGACCATTTTCAAAAAATTATTTTAATGGACGAATTGTTATAAATATTATTTATGACTATTATAAGTATGAAAATATTGTGAAAGGTTAAGGGCAAAGAGAGAAATTCGCAAAATGAGCCGTGGGAATAATGTGAAAGGCTAGGGGTAAAATGGTAATATTAAGAAAAGTTTAGGGCAAAATGGGAATTTCACAAAGGAGTTCTTGAAGGTTCCAAGAAGGCCATATTGGCCATGTGACAAAAAGAAGAGGAAGGGAAAACTAAATAAATAAATAAGATGACAAAATAAGTCATCCTTGGTGGAATTTCAAGAAAATTCTAGAAAAATAAACAAAGGGGCTATGTGCTAAAATTTTCTTAATTGAGGGACTAAAACATAAATATGGAAAAATGGTGGAAGGCATGTATATATATATGAGAGTCATCTTTTTAATTGAGGGGAAAAAGAAAGAAAGAAA
>NW_026716921.1:0-36535 GCF_029784015.1 Lycium ferocissimum | reverse complement strand
AAGGGGGTTTTCTTTTCCAACGACTCCCCCCCGTGCAGGACCCCCAATTGGGTTTAAAAAACAGAAAAAATATTTTCCATGATAAAATTGGGGGTTTTGGGGGCCATGCTTTTTCTCCTTTTTTTTTCTTCATTTTTCTTGAACTTTCTAGGCAACAAATGATGAAGATGATTAAGTTGATCATCTTATACATACATATATAATTAATACACATGGCCATGGCCCACACTTCCGTGTGGCCGGCCACCTTTTCTCTCTTTTCTTTTTTTGATTTTCAAGTTTCCAAAACTTCACTTTTGGCCCCATATTTCATGAAATATTAGTTTCCATAATTTCACTTTTACCCCAAATTTTCCTTAATATCTCCGTCCAATGAAAGCATACAACTTATGCCTTACACAAAGTCGGAAGATAATACCATCCATAACTTGTCGCTACCAACTTAAAAGTATTCCGACGTACAAAATGCGAGATATAACAGGTCATCCTGATAATACAGCTCTATCGCACCATCTAAGATCGGAAAGACGATAAGATCTAAATGTCTGTAGGCTCACGTTTATAGATGTGGTGCACAACACACCGATAAACAAGACTCTACTAGACACGATGCATAACATTCCGAGGACGAACGGCGCTACGATACCACTTTTGTCACGACCCAACCCCGTAGGTTATGACTAGTGCCAGCCGGGCACTCAAACATATTCATTAACGAATCGCATACAGATAACTTATACATATTCAAATATCAGACGCTGTCTCAAACTGTCGCAAACACACATATATATATACATATATCACAGAAGCCAACAAGGCTATCATATGGCGCAACGTCCCCAAAATGTGTACAAACGTGAGCCGACAAGGCCGCCACGGCCCGAATGGGACCGCCCAAACATAAAACATACAAACACACACGTACGCATTAGGCACAACCCACATGTATGTCTACGGACCTCTAAACAGAACAACGAGAATCATATGACGGGACGGGGCCCCGCCGTGCCCTCGAACAATTATATACATATACAACGGAAGAGTATATACCAAATGTGACTCCGAACAAAGGGAGCACTCGAAGACGTTGTATAGGTGTCTAGGTGCCGGCATCACCGAAATGAGCGTACGTACTGCCCGGGCATGAAACGCGACCCAGAAAAGGGGTCGATGCGAAATATGTCCGAGTATGCAAAGCATGAAATACCGAAACGAGGGTCATAACCGAAGTGAGGGGGTAAATTAAAGTAAGCATAATAACTAGAATACCGAAGTGCTTGCATCCGAAATACAAATCGCACATAAGAGGTACGAGGAAGACAAATATGATAATCGGAATGCCAAAAAAAGCTTACTCACGAAATACAAATCATGCATATCAATGTCATGCATCATATCCCAAAACCCATAGTGGAATTTGAGTGACATAAGTAAATTATCATCATATACGCTACCGTAACACATCATAACATCATAACCTATCATATGAGATGACATTAACCGATGTGGGATTCGCCTAAACCAATGTGGGATTCGCCTAAACCAATGTGGGATTCACCTAAAGCCGCGTCTTACACTCACCCCCCCTACTTTGGGACTCGACGTGCCTGGCCGAGGTTTGCCCACCATCGGGGTTTGCCCCACCACCTACTCCGATACCAACGATCATACTCCCGAATACGTATATATAACATATAACGTGTCCCGGCCCTCCAGTGAGGGACTCGGTAAATAAGATCATCATGTAATCATATTATCATATCGCATCATACTTCTGAATATAGCATAGTGCGCACGATAACATACCAGCCCGGGACTCGGCGAAAGAGATAACAACAGAACGCACGAGCAAAATCGTGAGTAACCATATGCATAACAATCATTATTACAGACTCAATAGAATAATCAAAACGAACTATCATTTACAAACCAGAAAATAGCCAAATCAAGTTTCTTCCAAATGTCACTCGGGAACATATCAAATCGAACTTTAGAAATCATAGTTACGTGTCCAAATCATGTGCATAAAAATCATCATTTCAGACTTAACAGATAAGTAAGTAACCATACTCGGGGGTCGGGATGATAAGCATATTAAGTTCTTTCAAAGGTCGTCAGAACTATACAAAGGAAAGTCGCGGGACCCACGGACGAGCGTCAACCCAATCCGGGCCCGCCTATGAAAGTTAAAGTCATTATACGTTATAGGATCATTTGCGAACATATCAAAGCAATCCGGTTCTGTCAATGAAAGTTACGGACATTTTTAGACATAGGATCCTTTAGGAACAAAACCGTTTATACAACATTTTGAATACAATCATATCAAAGACATAAGGACCATATTTCTACTATATTAAGAATACCAATATCATGAAATAGAGGAATCGTGACCATGCTCGGATTTTACGAATAGAATTACCCCCGAAGCTCATAACATATCATAACTTACTTGTGTCTAGGACATGCCAAAGGAAAAGAAGGACAAGCTTTATATACCTCGTCCGCTCTCAAAGCTAGTCCAAACTCAAATCTCGGGCTCCCCAAGATCTACAATAACGTCAATGGATATCAAACATTAGCTATAGGCATTTAGGCATTCGATTCCAAGCTAGCACTTAATTCTACAGAAATTTGGGCAAAGATTTCCTATGAATGCAACAACTTCCCAGAATTGACTCGCCAAATTCAACAACAACAATACCAACAACCACACTAACAACATCAATAATCAATTCAAAACGCATTCTAACATCAGTAATTCTTGTCTTCACACTTTGATAACATTCCATTTTCATTAATCCAACTACGTATAATCAAACTAGCACCAACACTCACACGTTCAATTGCTAATCCGAAACCATTCAAATGATATTCAAGAACACCTTAAACAATTCACACAATATTTCAAACAACCCAACCAATGTACCACTTCACCCGAAACTACCCCAAACCCAAGAACAACACATCAACACCTTTCTTTCTTCCGAACTCATGAACTACACCAACAATCTACATGTTAACAATGTCGTTATCATAAATATAAGATCCACATAAAAATCATGTTAACTGTCAAATCAGCCCACAACAATTACAACTTCAACTTGGTTCATTAAACTTCCATTATCATCATAGATTCCACAACAACCACAACCAAAAATACTAAACAAAATTAGTTCAACATGCCTATATCAAATCAGCCCATATTCGGCCACAACATCCATATGTTCATAATTTTCATCCATTTCTACACCACAACAACACCCAAACATGCTAAATACAATTAAATCATTACTCTTACACAACACAATACATGACGGCCAAGCACCACACACACGGCTCCAACATCACATCTATTCTTTCATGAATTTCATTCCTTTCACTACACACTACAACATGCACAAATCATCCATAATATAAAAAACAAGATTAAACCTTACCTTTTCTCTTATCTTCACAACTTGGCTAGGGTTTGCGATTGATAAAGCGAATGGTTTACGACTCAACAAGCTTGTCTCCGTTAAAGAGGACCCTCCCAATTAGTGGAAAAACTAGAAGAAAATATTTTTTGTGATCAATTTTTTGGACCTTTAATTTTTCAAGCCATGGCCGAATGGTTGTGATTTGTTCCTCTCGAGTTTCTTGATTTCTCTAAGGTTGGAACATGATGAAAATAATTGACTTGGTCATCTTTTGTGCCCTTATATGAATTATACAAGTGTCCCTTGTCCCACACATGGGTTGGATCAATTAAATTAGGCCAAACCATGTGTGGGAGCCACACCACCCACACGGCCACATGGCCCTTTTTGTGGTTCATGACCAATTAATTCTAATTCCAAATTTGCCCTTAATATTCCATACCAACAAAATCATAAGCAACTTATGCCTTAAAACAAAATCGTGGTTAAAAGTCTCGACTTCGCATCCCGGAATAGTCTTGTCCCTAACTTATCATGGTTAACCCGGATTGTCCCAATGTACAAAATACGGGATATAACAGTAATCATCATCATATACTTAACATGAAGCATGCATAAGAGCTCAAGTAAAATCTGTAACTCTATCGGAGTGACGTAAGGTCGGTAACCTCCGATTATATTATGAAATAATCGTGATCGTCATGTCTCACCTTGATGGAACTAGTAACATGAGGTGAGACTAACAACAAATGAGAAATCATCAAGGAAAACATATAATAAGGTCATAAACCTTATAAAAGCATCAATTCATAAACTTTGGAATCTTTAGAATTAGAATCCCAACCTCATAATTACCATGACGTATCTCATCTCATAGGAGCTCTTAAGAACCTTTAACCTTCAGCTTTTAGGATGTAAGAAGATCATGGGAATATAGAAAAGAAATCATAATATAGGAGTCATGCCTTTGAAAGAAGGGGACTAGCCTTACATACCTTTACGTCTCCTTAACGACTAAGCGTTCTCCTTCCAAGCTCACAACTCTACATTCAAGAGAATTCGTACAATTCATTAATCGAAAACATACTTAAGCTTAAGCGCTAAAACGGCTAAGAGTTAATGGAAAGTGGGCAGCATATCCTTCGTTTCAACGACGTTCCCACATAATAACAACTCCCAAGACATCATCATCAATAAACTTCTTCAAGTTAAGCATTATCCAATTCTTGCATTGCCCTTCCAATGTCACCCATAACCATAACTATGACATAACACCCTATTCATTCTCATATAATACTCCTTTAACATCATTTGTATTATTCACCACAAAATTATACTCATAATATGTCAAGAACTACAATTCAAGTCAAGTTATTATTCAAGAATATCACTATTTCCATATTTTGCACTCCATACTCTTTCACCCTTCCATAATCCAAGTCTTTCAACCACTCAATATTCTTAATAACATGGATTGAACATAAAACTCACCTTTGATGATGTAGGAATGGACTTTGGATGAAAGTACTTCACTTGGAGAAAATCCCACTTCAATACAAAAGGACTTCTTGATCTCTACAAACCCTAGTGAGCAGCCATGCACTTGATTTTTACTAATTCTTGGTGTTTAATCCTTGATTTCCCTTGGATATATGATAATATGGTGTGAGGAATATTCTAGAGCTTCCAAGACTTAGAGAGAAAGTGAAATTTGAAAATTATGGACAAGGATCGTCTATTTATAAATTTGAAACGAAAATTCCGGAAGGCGGTTTGTGGTAGGTTGACGGTCCCGTCGACATGTCGACGATCCGTCGACTTGTCCCGTCGATTTACGCCTGCAGATTCTAGTTTGCAGAAACAAGTGGACGGTGTATAGTGACGGTCCACCGACGCGCGACGGCCCGTCGGCAAGGATCGGCTATTTGCCGAATTTCACCGAAACCATTCGGTTTGCGTCGATTCAATTCGTTACGACTTACATCCTATAATCTACCAAGAACACCCTGCGATATATTTGTGCCTGGTGAGACACTTCATATCCCCAAACTCAGGCATGTGTCTCCATTCTTAAGGCATACTCATACCCAACTAGGGAATCATTGGTTCCATTATGCCGAAAACGAGGGGCGTAACACTTCCCCCCTTAGGAACATTCGTCCTCGAATGTAGAGGTGCATGGGGAGGGTCAACGTATTAGGGATCTGACGAGGGTGAGTGACTCTGGAATGTATCCGTTAAGCAAGACCGCAGTCAACTCTAACCAAATGATTGGTTCTCCTTATATTCCATTTTTCGTTAACAATCATGCCATCCATATAATTCATCATAAGGAGGGGTTATGTTTCCATCTGAAAACCATCCATATGATTTATTCTCTAGACGTCATGGTATATCTCAGTTAACCCTGGTTGACTATGATAACGAGCGTAATGTATCCTTGCCATGATTTAATGCCATAATCCCACTATATCTACAACATATAATTGGCTTGGCATCTCAGAATCTCACCTTTTTCTCCGTCTCACATGTTGTTACCTTATTCCATCATATCTCTTTCTTTAACTCACAAATCAAGGGAGGATCTTCTTATTTCTGCCCTCTCATTTACAAATGATGGTGTTGTCTTTCTAAACGACAACACTTGCCATATTTTGATTTTTGCAATCAGACTCCTAAGTAGTTTACCGGCGCAACTTGGCTAACTTCCCCTTCCCGGCCTAAGTAGGTTAGGCGGGTCATAGATTTGAGACTGACGGTATCAAGTACAACGTTAGCTTGCTCGGATGACATAGGATGTCAATAATATAATTCTATAATAACTCGAGCTACCTCCTCCCAGATTTACATTTAGAAGGGATTCGTTGGTCATGCTAACTTGCGAGCTTTCCGTAGCACCTGTGTGAGTCGAACCACCTATACTCACCTCCAACTTCTTTCTTCACCTCATTTATATTCTAATAGTGTTTCAACTTAACCATAAAATTTAAATTCTTGCCTTATATCCTAAGCTCAATGGTCCCATTTGTATTTGAAGCACGCATATTGAACTTTAGCGGCCATTACTTTCGTTAAAGCGACCTTGGGGTTGCAACTATGTCCTGCAAAACTGAAATCTCATGCACTCGAATCCTTTATGTAGTCTGTGGTCTGAGCGGCTCATATGTGACCTCTTGTCTGGCCATACCTAGGCTCTTCATAAGTCAATTATTGGTTGTTCGGGTCGAGCTATCTTCTAAAAATTGATTTCCAAGGAACTCCTCTTGAGGCTTATCTCTCCGGCTTCGCTTGTTCTTCATCAATCCCCAAGTTCTCAATGCCTAACTGTACTTACTATCGGTCCGTATCCCTGCTAAGGTTACTACCATCTCTCACACTTACGTATCGTTCTAAAGCCGTGGCACATTGGTAGGGCTTAAACTACTACTATCTCATCCGCTTCTCACCTTTAGCTGCAATTCTTATTGCCACTATGCTATTAAGCATTTCTATAATCTCATCTCGATGCTTTACGGCATTATCTCCCCCCTTGGGAGAATAGCTAATATCTCATGCCTAAACATTTTATCCCTGTAGCATCACACTGTTACCTTTCCGCTTTTACCAATTCTTCATACGTCTGATACTTATCGTTCGCCTTACTTTAACTTTCACTTATTAAGAATAACTGAATCATTTACACGCATAGGGTGCCATTTATTTTCTATTAGCGGTCTTGATCTCAATGAACTTAATTTCTACTCACTATACATGTCTTAGGGTGGTCGTCCTCATTGACTTTCAAGGGTCACCTTCTATTGTACGCCCCTTTCACAGCCTAATTGCTTACTGGAAAATGTTGCAATGCCCATTACTATCGAAGTCTCACGAGATCCTAACTCGTATTCGGTTTAACTTAACAACTATTTGTATCTCCTAAGTCGGGGTGCTAATTCGGTCTACTTATAACTCCTACCTGAGTGGCCAGTTCACTTTTCATAATGAAGGCATAGCCTCGTGACTTGCATCCCTTGTACTCCCGACACTTGCCTTGTTACACTTTCCTTTTTATTTCTTAATTGTTTCTAAGTTAACACATTATCCTATAACCAGTTCTATGTCCACTTCCTATTTATCATTTCCTTTGTGCTAGTCGTTATAACCGCCCTCTCTTTTAGATGAATCATAACATCTCACTTGTCTTGTCGATTTTCTCGAATCTCCAATGGAATTTTTCTCTATAAAGCATAACTTCGGATGGATTTTCCCCATATGAGTAACTCAATTTCAAACCCTTAGAACCACTAGCCTTCCTTCCCATAGAAGCCATTCTTGAATGTAACTAAAGCGGCGAAACGCCTTCAAAAAACAGTCCATGACTAATAACGCAACATATCCAAGTTATAGTCTTATTACTATATTTCTCTTTACTTCTCGACCACAACAACATTCAAATCTACTAAACAACTTCGACAAGATAGCGAACATACCTTTCAGGTCCAAGAACTTCAATCCTTACCGATTACTTCAGGGCTAAGCAATCAACTACTCACCAACAACAAGAACATCCAGGGTTAGAGTCAGGGATTTCATACCCTATGACTCGCCCCTGGGTTGCATGATTAGGGGTGGCAAACGGGTAGGTCGAGTCGGATATGGGTCGGGTTGAAAATGGGTTGACAAAAACGGATCAAGCATTCGACCCGCCCATATTTAACACGGTTAAAAATGGGTTACCCGTCGGATAATATGGATATCCATATTATCCAAAGTTACTTCAAAGACGTTGGCTTCGTGGCCAATATGGAGAAGATTAATTTACCATTTTGTCCACAAATCCAATCCCTAGTACATAGTTGCACCTCAACATTTGTGGGAAGAATAGAACTTCGAACCTTTTCAATGACACGACCTCAAAAAAAATCTTTTTTGGAAAATATCCACCCAACCCCACCCCCCCACCACCCACTCCCCAACCAAATCCCAGCCCCACCCAACGATCACCCTCGAACGCACTTCATCTTCACCTACCCACCCCAACTCCATCTTATCCCACACCACCGCTCAACCCAACCCTCACCCACTGTCACGACCCCGGCCCGTGCCGTGACTCGGTGTCCTACCCGGACACCCATACGTACCTACCTAACGATCCAATATACCAAATAGCTAACGCGTCTCATCATATTTAAATTCATACAAATATAAGGTGCATCGCTCGAACATACATACACATATATACATACTAAAACTCCGTACGTGCTTCTGCGTTAAGGCCGTTATATTAGACCAAGTCGCAAACTCGCACAACTTACTGAACAGTGACAACCCATATCCCACAAACATGTCCGTACCTCTAACATACGTAATGTAATCAAAAGACGGGACAGGCCCCGCCGTACCCGTATGATCATATATACGTAACAAACGTACAACAGAAGATATATACCAAAAGTATCAGCTCCGGATCAGAAAGGAGCTCTCCAGACAGCAGACCGATAACCTAAACTGGCGGCGTACCGTGTGGCGCGTCTGTACCTGTGGGCATGTAACACAGCCCCCGAGAAGCGAGGGGGTCAGTACGAAAGTGTACCGAGTATGTAAAGCGGAACATAGCATACATAATCAAGTAACCAGAATCAGATATATAAAATCATAACAGACGGAAATACAGAAATAGGGCGGACAGAATCGGATTCGTAGCGGAGTCAGACTTACAGAGCGTACAGACAGAGTCATAAGCAGAGTCAGACTTACGGAGCATACAGACAGAATCGTAAGCAGAGTAGTACAGAATCATAAGCGGAATCGGACTTACAGAGCGTACAGACAGACTCTCAGATAGAACCAGAACTCAAAGGTATGACAGACAGAATCAGAGTCCGAATCAGATTTCCAGAAGTGTGACAGACAGAGTCATATTCCAAATCGGACATACAGAACTGTAACAGACAGAATCATGCATGCAGAGTCATAATCATATGCAGACAGACATATCAGAAATCGGATCCCAATCACATACAGACAGATCCCGGCCCTTTAATAAGGGACGCGGTAACAGAACCCGGCCCTCGTAGTACGGGACGCGGTGGACGTAATCGCATCAAATGCCATCCCGGCCGCCATCCCCGTAATATCACATAATCGATCATAATCAAATCATAATCGGATCCGAACCGATACGTACGATCCCGCCCGCACAATCCGAGGGACGCGGTGAACAATGCAAAGAAGTGCACGACTTACGTAACCCGGCCCGGCGCAAGAAGGAAGCATTGAGTCATCCACGAATCGCATCCATGAGAAACCATATACGTACGTACCAACATACGTACTTAATAAAACTAAAATAGTTCGAAGACGAATCGATCGAATAGTCTGATTATATCGGAACGTAACGTCCGCAGTCGTTACGATGTCGAATAATGTTCGCATTCGTAAAGACGGTCAAAATACTTATTAGTTAGCGGACGTAACATAATTAAGAGTTACCTATGAAAATCGGACGATGTAAACAGATCGACTAGGACCATACCGGGAGTATCAGGGTATTGTGGGCCCACCTCGGACCCAACCATAATAAAGTACATAAATTATAGATAATGAACCTTAGGGAGTCGTCCATAACCATTTTAGAGTGTTTCGACTCCATTTATGGAAGTTTCATACTTATAGGTCAATTTGGAAGAATTTGGTTCAATTTTACTGAATGATTTGGCACAATTTTCAATCTTGAATTCCGAGAAGCAGAAGTACAACCAAGGCTCGCTTTCAAGCCTGTTAGACTCAGAACATGCCAAAGAATAAAGGGCAAGGCTTTACATACCTCAATTGCGCCTTAAGCTCTCTTGGCTTCACTTCCAATTTCGTCAGAAATCTGCAAATGGTCACTCTTACCGCTTACTATTCATGCAAGTTAACATTTCACTCTTTGGGTTTCGATTTGGCTACCGAAATTTCGGCAAAGACTTCCCCTATAAATATGACACCCCCGAGATTCAACTCGGCTCAAAACAACCAACAACAACCCAACAACAACACCAATAATCACAATGAAACACAACATAACATAAATAGTCTTCTTTCTTCATAAAGCAACAACTTCCAAACTAACTTCAACAATGTAACCCAAAAGCTACCAAACTACATTATTTTCCTTCCAAACTCGTTAACAATAAGCATATTTCATATTTAAACCTTACTCCCATACTTATACAAAAATCGTATAAAAATTCACCAAATTCCCCATAACAACATAAGACCATTTTCAATGCCGTCTCAATTCATTAAACCTTTATTGATGTTATAAGGATCATAACGACACAACTAACATATCAAACAAAACAATTCATCTTCATTTCAATTTCTCTCATGGCTCACGGCCACATCCTATTTTTCCAACTTCCATCAATTCATTCTACTTTCATTTTCAACATAAATTCCATCATAACCACAACTAAAATACAATAATATTCAACACATTTTTCATGCAAAACCATACACATACACGGTTCCAACACAACATACACCACACGGCACATACTTGCACAAACACAATTTCCATGATTTCCATCCCATTCCACTTTATTCTAACATCCATAAACTTTCCATAACATGAAAGAAAACATAGAATTCTTACCTTTTCCAACAAATTCTTCTCGCCAAAGGAGACACTTCCTTGTCTTGAAAGTTATACCAACTTGTAGAGCACCTCAAGCTTGTTACTAATTCAAGAAGAACCAAATTTTTGCATCAAGAACCAAGCTCCAAAATTTTTCTCTTCTTTTCTTTTCTTTTTCTCTCTCCAAGCCGTGCTCTCTCCTCTTCTCTTTTTCTTGATTTCTTTTGATTTTTCATGAAATTTCTAGAGAAGATGACATATATATATATCCCCTTAATATGTCACATGCATGGCACATGGAAAATTTATTCATTATTTGGTGGCTTGGGCCTATTCATGGCCGGCCACCTCCAACTTTGGGCTTCAATTCTTCTTATTTTTTTCCAAGCCCAATAAGTCATGAATCTTAATTTGTAATTTCCGAAACAAATTTCCAAAATTCCAAATTTGCCCTTAGGCCTTCTCCGGTGTTTCCACATTCAAATTTCCATAACCGGCGTACACATATTATTAAAAATTCCAAACATAACCTTATTCCTTGTAAGTCAAGGTTACTTCCCAAACTTTCGAATACGCAAAATGCCGGATGTAACATCCTCCCCCCTTTAGGACATTCGTCCTCGAATGTTAAATTAACCTCGTGGTAGATCAAAATCGATCCTGGGGAGGTCTACTTGCCATTTACATACTTACACTTGATCGAAGAACCGTAACGGGCCTTCATTTTCCAAACCTTCATCCACCTTTCTTCGATATCGCCGTATTAGAGCTGTTCGTACCGTCTTAAATCGGATATACGGCGGATGTAATCTTAACCAGAACCGTAAAAGCAACGAACGTCGACGGGGTCATATCCGGAATCGAAGCACGAAAGTGCAACGTGACGAAGCATAACCCGACGTGTCTTAAGCAGTCTCAAAATCGAAGCAGCGTACGTACGGGGTATATCGGACGAATCTATAGTCGTGGGTCGACATATGAGGTTTACCGGACGGATTTCGAAATCGGGATCGTACGTATAGACACATACATCGTACAGACTATTCACGCCGAGGTCGACGTACGTACGTATGCCAGACAGATTCGTAAATCGGGGGACGACATACGTAAATATATCGGACGATTCGCATCGCAGTCGTGTACAGAACTCATCGTACGTACTTGAGATCGTAACCGTGCATACCGAAGTATATCGGACAGTAGCTATGATCGAGTTGAACGTACATGAGACATGATAAACGCAGTTTCACCGCACACGGGACGTAGAAATGTAGCGTGTACGTAATCACGATCGTAGGTACGGTATAGCTAACCGGAACACGTACGATTAGATGCACATATTTTTCGTAAAAGATTAATTGCATACACGGGTCCATATTTGGCGACGCATCCGGTCCCGCCGCCGCCGGGGTGCGCAGGCGGTCCGAAGGACCGCTCGTACCGGGAGCTCCGCCGCGACCTTCGCCGCGACGTCCGCACATACCCCCGCCCCGTGGGGCGCGGGGGCCACCGAGGAGAAGACGAGCGCAAGAATCGACCCGGGTCGGGCCGAGCCACCCGAACCGCCCTTATACGGGCACTCTCTCACCCGATGATCCGGACTACCGCAAAATAACAGCGCCCGTAGCGCGGCAGCACCCCCCCGGCGGGGCTTACCACAATACGTACACCGGCACAGGTGGCCTAGACCGACCCGAACCCCTACTATCCGCGGGCCGACGCCCGAAATCCCGGCCGCCCCCGCACGGACCTCGCATCATCAAACGCCGCCGGCGGACGTGCACCCCGGCCCGACGAGGGGGAAATCTACCGGACCGTCGCCGAGGCCATCCGCCGGGAGTCTCCGAATACCGCGTATCCGGCCCTTTGGGCCGCCTCCTATCATACCGCCGACCGAGACCGGTCCTCCTTATGTCGGTCCTCTACGCCCGTGCATAGGCTCGCAACCGGCGATATCCATACCAACAGGCCGCCATCGCCATGCAGCAATCAACCAACAGGGTCCACCTATCACGTACCGGTGCATCCGTCCTCCATATCAGCCCACGATCGTCGGCGCATAACGGGCCAAAGAGTCAAACTCCAAATTATACTCCCGGATGCTCCCCGCCCTCTCGCTTTAGCCGTAAAAACCGGTCAACTCTCGCCCGCCGCCTTCCGTGGTAAAAAGTGGCGGAGGAAGGCAGCCGAAAACTCGTCCCACGTGGCCGGGGAGCACTCACCCCTAGATGACAGCCCCCAAGACTCATACCAATGAAGGGGCAACATCCCGTAGCCCGTGTGCAGCAAGTCCGACGTACCTTGCCGCTGAAGCCCGAACCAAATCCAACGAGCGCCGCATCTGCCGAATGAAATCATGCGGGTCCTCATCGGGCTTAGACCCGAAAAACTCTGGGGGAGCACATGTCAAGAAATCGCGGACTCTCAGGCTATCGCGCCTGTCATCACCGTCACCCCCCTGTCCGCGTCCGCGGGCTCGGCGTCCAGCCACTATCGTCGTCAACAGCTGGACTGCCTCCCTCAATGTCCTATCCTCCGCCCCGGGCTGAGGGGCGGGTACTGGAGCTGCTGAGGGGCCTGCTCCGGCCTCGTCTGGTGGCGGAGTGACTGAACCCTCCGACTGGGGCACAATATCGGGCATAGCCTGAGTGCGGGCCCTAGTAACCCTCTGAGCCCGGCTAGCCTCTCCTGTCTCTGGCACCGCTTTGCCCTTCTGGGCGCCCGTCCGCCTCTTCGAGGCATCGCCGAAAAACATAATGTATTATCGGTGGAAAACACCCTGATAACACAGCTCTAACGCACGATCTAGGAGTCAAAGAAAGGGTAACATAACATCCTAGATGTCCTGTAGCCTCCCGTTCATAGATGTGGGGCCCAACACACCGATAAACAAGACTCTACTGGACACGGCCTGCAGACATTCCGAGAACCGACCGCTCTGATACCACTTTTGTCACGACCCAGCCCCGTGGGCCGTGACTGGTGTCCTACCTGGACACCCATACGTACCTACCTAACAGATCCAATATACCAAATAGCTAATGCGTCTATCATATTTAAATCCATACAAATATAAGGTGCATCGCTCGAACATACATACACATATATACATACTAAAACCTGTACAGAAGCCGTTAAGGCTGTTATATTAGACAAAGTCGCAAACTCGCACAACTTACCGAACAGTGACAACCCATATCCCACAAACATGTCTGCAGACCTCTAACATACAGAACAGAATCAAAAGACGGGACAGGGCCCCGCCGTACCCGTATGATCATATATACGAACAAATGTACAACAAGATATATACCAAAAGTATCGGCCCGGGATCGTAAAGGAGCTCTCCCACAAAGAGACGATAACCTAAACCGCGGCGCACGCGTGGTGCGCGCGTCCGTACCGCGGGCATGTAACACAGCCCCCGAGAAGCGAGGGGGTCAGTACGAAAGTGTACCGAGTATGTAAAGCGGAACATAGCATACATAATCAAGTAACCAGAATCAAATATATAAAATCATAACAGACGGAAATACAAGAATAGGCGCGATTTAATCGGATTCGTAGCGGAGTCGACTTACGCGAGCGTACGTACGTAGCGAGGGTCGGACTTACGGATATACGTTTACGTAATCGTAAGTGCGTAGTAGTACAGTAATCATGTTTTTAATCGTACTTACCGAGCGTACGTACGTACGTCTCGGATAGAACCGTAACTCAAAGGTATGACAGTACGAATCGAGTCCGAATCGTATTTCCGTGTGTGACGTACGTAGTCATATTCCAAATCGGACATACGAACCGTAACAGACATTAATCACGCATGCAGCCATAATCATATGCGGTACGTACATATCAAAAAAATCGGATCCCAATCACATACGTACGTATCCCCGCCCTTTCATAAGGGACGCGGTACGTAACCCGCCCTCGTAGTACGGGACGCGGTGGACGTACGAATCGATCAAATGCCATCCCGGCCGCCATCCCCGTAATATCACATAATCGTATCATAATCAAATCATAATCGGATCCGAACCGTATACGTACAGATCCCGCCCGCACAATCCGAGGGACGCGGTGAACAATGCGTTGAAGTGCACGACTTACGTAACCCGGCCCGGTGCGCAAGGAAGGAAGCATTGAGTCATCCACGACCGTATCCATGAGAAACCATATACGTACGTACCAACATACGTACTTAATAAAACTAAAATAGTTCAGAAGATTTATCGATCGTAATAGTCGGATTATATCGGAACGAACGTCCGCAGTCGTTACGATGTCGAATAATGTTCAGATTCGTAAAGACGGTCAAAATACTTATTAGTTAGCTACGTAACATAATTAAGAGTTACCTATGAAAATCGATTAAAACAGATCGACTAGGACCATACCGGGAGTATCGTGGTATTGTGGGCCCACCTCGACCCAATCATAATAAAGTACATAAATTATAGACAATAAACCTAGGGAGTCTTCCATAATCATTTTAGAGTGTTTCGACTCCATTTATGGAAGTTGCATACTTATAGGTCAGTTTAGAAGAATTTGGTTCAATCTTACTGAAAGATTTGGCGCTATTTTCAATCTTGAATTCCGAGAAGCAGAAGCATAACCGAGGCTCGCTTTCAAGCCTGCTAGACTCAGAACATGCCAAAGAATAAAGGGCAAGGCTTTACATACCTCAATTACGCCCTAAGCTCGCTTGGCTCCACTTCCAATTTCGTCAGAAATCTGCAAATGGTCACTCTTACCAAGCATTATTCATGCAAGTTAACATTTCACTCTTTGTTTCCATTTGGCTACCAAATTTCGGCAGCACTTCCCCTATAAATATGACACCCCCGAGATTCAACTCGGCTCAAAACAACCAACAACAACCCAACAACAACACCAATAATCACAATGAAACACAACATAACATAAATAGTCTTCTTCTTCATAAAGCAACAACTTCCAAACTAACTTCAACAATGTAACCCAAAAGCTACCAAACTACATTATTTTCCTTCCAAACTCGTTAACAATAAGCATATTTCATATTTAAACCTTACTCCCATACTTATACAAAAATCGTATAAAAATTCACCAAATTCCCCATAACAACATAAGACCATTTTCAATGCCGTCTCAATTCATTAAACCTTTATTGATGTTATAAGGATCATAACGACACAACTAACATATCAAACAAAACAAGTCATCTTCATTTCAATTTCTCTCATGGCTCACGGCCACATCCTATTTTTCCAACTTCCATCAATTCATTCTACTTTCATTTTCAACATAAATTCCATCATAACCACAACTAAAATACAATAATATTCAACACATTTTTCATGCAAAACCATACACATACACGGTTCCAACACAACATACACCACACGGCACATACTTGCACAAACACAATTTCCATGATTTCCATCCCATTCCACTTTATTCTAACATCCATAAACTTTCCATAACATGAAAGAAAACATAGAATTCTTACCTTTTCCAACAAATTCTTCTCGCCAAAGGAGACACTTCCTTGTCTTGAAAGTTATACCAACTTGTAGAGCACCTCAAGCTTGTTACTAATTCAAGAAGAACCAAATTTTTGCATCAAGAACCAAGCTCCAAAATTTTTCTTTCTTTTCTTTTTCTTTTTTCTCTCAAGCCGTGCTCTCTCTTCTCTCTTTTTCTTGATTTCTTTTTGATTTTTCATGAAATTTAGAGAAGATGACATATATATATATCCCCTTAATATGTCACATGCATGGCACATGGAAAATTTATTCATTATTTGGTGGCTTGGGCCTATTCATGGCCGGCACCTCCAACTTTGGGCTTCAATTCTTCTTATTTTTTTTTCAAGCCCAATAAGTCATGAATCTTAATTTGTAATTTTAAACAAATTTCCAAAATTTCAAATTTGCCCTTAGGCCTTCTCCGGTGTTTCCACATTCAAATTTCCATAACCGGCGTACACATATTATTAAAAAATTCCAAACATAACCTTATTCTTGTAAGTCAAGGTTACTTCCCAAACTTTCGAATACGCAAAAATGCCGGATGTAACACCCTTATCCCAAAGCGTCTATTTCATATATGACTACTTTGTACTTTGAAGACAACCACAAAAAGTGACTATGTTTGTAAACTAGCCATTTTTTAAAAGTGACAAAAATGGCTATTTTTGTAAATTGACCATTTTTATAAAGTGACACAAAAATGGTTATTTTTGCAAAAATTTCTTTCTTGGAAAACAACCGAAATGCAAATTTGCAAAAATAAGCAACTTTTTGTCATTTTTCAAATGGCACTTTACAAAAAAGTAGCCATTTTTTGTGTCACTTTAAAAAAATGGCTACTTTACAAAATTGACCACTATCTTGGAGATGGCACATTTCAAAAATGGTTATTTTAATACTTTCACAAAGAAGCTATTTAAAAAATGGCTACTTTGCAAAGCGCTTTAGTTTTTTAAAGTAACTACTTTCCCTAAAAATGACTATTCATGAAAATTGGCTTTTCAAAAAGTGACTATTTTTAAAAAGTGTCTACTTTCACAAAGTGGCTATTTTCTAGTGTGACTATTTTCTTAAGTGAATACTTTTGCAAAACGACTATTTTTGAAAAGTAGCTACTTTTCGCAAGTAATATTTTGAAAAAGCGGCTACTTTTATAATGTGATTACTTTTGCAAAGTTGCTATTTTTTGAAAGTTACTACTTTCACAAAATGTCTAGTTTTGCAAAGTTGAGATAGGGGGTGGTGGTAGGAGGTGAGAGAGTAAGGGTTGGGGTAGGTGGTGATAGGGGGTAGGGGGTGGGGCGGGTAGTTATAGGGGTAAGGAAGCGGGAGGTAGTGGGAATGGGGGTAGGAGGGGGGGGTTAAGGAACTCGTTTTCTAGAGAAAATATTTTCCAAAACATTTTGACCAACCAAACATGGAAAAATTGGAAACATTTCCTTCATACCAAACACACTCTATATGTTGTGGGTTTTATCCATTTTACCCATTAATTTACCCATATTTTAAGTGGATAATATGGGTTGACTCATATTGGACCCATATTAAATGGATAGGGTATCCAACCCATTTAAAATGGGTTGGATTGGGCGGATAACCATATTTTTAACCCATTTTGCCACCTCTAAGCATGATCAAGGACAAGAAAGAAGGGTAACCATCCTAAATGTCCTGTAGCTTCCTATTTATAAATGTGGTGTCCAACAAACTCATAAACAAGACTCTACTAGACACGACTTTGCAGACAACCCCTAGGACAAGCTGCTCTGATATGACTTTTGTCATGACCGAAATTGGAGGGCCGCGACCGACACCTGATGCCCTGCCTGAGCCCATAAAGCATTCATTTCATACTTGTTATCAATTTTATCATAAACTCGGTAAAATTCTTCGTGAAGAATACACGTAGATGTCTGCGGAGATCTACACGACCACTATAGACACATACATCTCGACACACCATACCCAATACACTATCTACAAAGTCTCTAACATGAACCAAGATACCGTAACATAGGTCGGGACAGGGCCCCGACATACCCATAATGCATATGACACATATATATACGTACGTACTCCGACTCGGCAATACTCCTAATAGAAATGGAGTTCACCAATCCAGCTGATAGCCCGGGAACATCCTATGGTAAATGTCTCTGCTATCTGTCCGCACTCGTGTGGCATGAAACTCGCGTCCCCCGTGCAAAGGGACGTTAGTGCAAATAATGTACCGAGTATGTAAGGTAGAAATGAAACAACATATGAAGACTCAAAGGATAAGAAGAATGTAGGATTCCTGCTTTCTCAAGAAGGTTGACCCTATCTAAGGGGTGAGTGGAGCTCGTATCGTTGATCACCAATGGAGCTCAAGAGAGCAGGAATCCATTTTGGGCGTGGAAAGAGTGGTCCTTTTATAGATGTTAAGTTCAATTCATTTCATTGCTCATCTCCTTTAACACTTCCTCCAATAACCATAGATGACGCGGCCAAGTCAAAGTTTTTAAACTCGGTCGCATATGAAGCATGCCCTAGGGCACCGGATGACTTTGGTGTTACATCTTATATTTGCTTCATGGATTAACTTATTGATAATACTGAAGCTGTGACTAACGCAAAGGATCATGAATATGCATAATGTACTTTTGAAAACATATATGTGTATATATATATATATATATATGCACCTTTGCCCATTCGCTCTTTCGAGCTTTGCCCCGTCGGGCATCATATCATGTAGGCCCCTTCAGGCATCTTAATCATCATATACCAGCTGATCAGGTGGTTCACATATATAACGCCATAGCCCTTCCCCTTCCCCATAAAATCATATATATATATATATATATATATATATATATATATATATATATATATATATATATATATATATATATGATGCATGACAAAACGTATAAAACTCGAAACTCATTTTGGAGCGACTTTCTAGTCTTTTCCTTTCTATCTTATTAAGAATATCATCAGTATTATCATATGCCCCCTTTGGGACTTAGAGTCAATAATGAAAACGTATATGAAATATGAAACCTTATATATGCCCCTTCGGGACTTAGGAACTCAAGGAATGATATACTTTGAAAGTCAATCATATTAATGATAAAGAGTAGACCACCCTAACGTTCTAAGAGTAGAGCCATTATGGAGCAAGGTTCATTTATGCGTCGTTCTGTCATGGATCATGCCAAAACGAAAGATAGGATAGCCTTAACATATCTTGTTGATCTGGTTGACAATCCAATCAGCGCCACTCATCTAGCGCCTCAGCCTATAGTAACGATAACTCCCTCGTTATGCTAAGGAAACACTTGGTATGTCATGTATATCAGGGTGGTATACTTGTCTTACAATGACTCGGACATCATTTCCCCTGTTTATCTCACAATCACCAAATTCAACACAACCACAATCATATCAAATTCCAGCCAGAACAAAACTTATATAATTATCAAACAGTCCATACTACAACAACAACATCAAAATATGATTTCTCGCTATTAATTCCGTATTTCTCATCCCACAATTTAGCTATGACCTGGATGAACGTAAATATATTTAAAAGAGGAGAATTATTACCTTACATGCTGAGAACTATTCTTCTTTCACTTTACTTCACTTTGGATAAATCCCGAACTTGCTTAAAATGGAAAACAAGAAACATTGTTGCTTCCTCATGATGGAATTCACGTTATTGCTTGATAAGAAAAGGAAGTTATATGGTTCCTCCTCGAAAACATATTATGCAAATTGTGAACACATTTAATATAATATGTTCAGTAGGGAATTGAGCATAATTTTCCATTATAAATGTCCTTCCTTTAGATAAGATTATGTAGAGATATGTATAAGTGAGGTAAGTCACTAAATGTCCCTTTTCCATGCTTCCATATGGGAGGTTGCTGCCACATCAATAGCTATCCATTAATATACTAATTAATCCACTTTAATTCATATCCAATAATACACTAATTAATTTCTAGCCTCCCACTTTATTCCAACATTTTACCAATTATCCACATGATTAATTTCTTGGTCACAATTCACTTATATAATAATCATTTTAAACACACTCAATGTAATCATTATCATAATCACGAGATATAGCATTAGTCCATAGTCTCTTCTGGCACACGCAAAATATTATTCCCAATCACCGTCATCACACTTTTAAGTCCGAAATCATTCTAGGACTTCACCTCCTTATACCACGAGCTATTTATTTGCATACTTGAATATGACCAAAATTCTCAGGGTTTACGTTAGTCAACTCATGACGTACATGATGTAAAAGTACGAGGTGTAACAATACTTGCCATAGAATGTGTATCAAATCAATCCAACATTATTAGCCTTTTTTTTCCAGATGATAAGTGAGAAATTAAGACACATAGAGAAATACAGTCCAATTCACATAATATCAAGTATGGCGATAAGCCCACATAACAAATATCATACCAAACCAGTGGATTTAACACCACAACAATGCCCAAATTCACATAATATCAAATCAACAAGCCCACATAACAAAAATCATACCAAGCCAGTGGATTTAACACCACAACAATGCCCAAAAGCCTATCATGCTTTCCCCATCAATAACTAACATTTACATATGCTTCGATAATAGGAGTCTAACAAAAAGTAAGTCGTAACCTACCTCAACAGCTGAACATGTGCCACGAACTACTCCGCATGAGGTTTCTCCTTTCCGGTTGCCTCGGAACGATCAAAGTCTATCAAATTAGTACTCTATGTTAGTAGACTAGTCTAAGGACACCCATATTGTAATACTTCTAAAACGACTTCGAAAATGACCCCGAACCTAGAAGGGAAAAATAGGAATTTATTGAAAAATTAGGTTACCCAAAGTCTAGGGAGTCTAAATACCAATCTGGTCTCAATTGATCATCAATTTATCTAATTCATCAAAACCTCTAACTTAGAGAAAACCCCTATTTTCCATAACCAAAAACCTTGAGAAATAGAATGATTCAAGCTTAGGGACTTGTTAACCATTGATCAATTATTTAGATACTGGGAAATTTCCCCAAAAAACTTGATTTAGAAAGAATATAGTTCGAATTCAATTTAGGGTTCATCACCCAAAACCCCCAACTAAAACTCATAGTTTCCACCATAAATTCCATAACAAACATGATAAAAACAATAAAAGAGTGTAAGGAACTTGACCCCAATGATGAACCTCAAAATCTCCACAAAATCTCCCCTCAAAACCCTCTACGTTTCCAATTTGGTGAATGAAGAGAAAAGTCTTCGAATTGGGATTTAAGGTTTCTAATTTTCCAGCGATATCGCACCTGCGGACCCCTTTCTATATGTGCGACCTCGCATATGCGGCCACACATAACACCTCATACCGCAGAGGCGGACCCGAAGATACGAATCCAAGTCCGCAGATGCGGCACACCAGAAACGAGAAAAATCTTGTTTTTCGCAAAGTTCCACCCGAAACTCGAAACTCATCCGAGACTTCCCGGATACAAACCAAACATGCAATCCACTATAAAAACATGCTACAAACCCATTTTCACCCTCAGAATTCCCAAAATAGGTCATCTTGACCTAACCCCCAAAACCCAAGGATAAGGTTTGCAACCCAAAGACTGAAATTCCCCCGAGTGCCTCGAGAACCGAACCAAACACCCCACAAAGTTATAATCGATTCTACAAACCTAATGGAACTGACTAAAATCCCTAAAAGGCTCGTTTACCCAAAAGTCAACTATTGGTCAACCCTTTTTCACTTATTCAACTTAAAAGCTTCTAATTTCCTCAAATTCCATCAATACTCACCCGACTACCTCAGGAATCATTTCACCTATCCCCGTAGCTCAAAATCACTCTAATAGAGCTAGGGGAAGGTTCAATAGGGTAAAATGGTCAAAAGAGACTAAACGACCAAATGGGTCGTTACATGATATACCAATTAAACAACCGTTCGTCCTCGAACGGAAAAGAGAAACAGATAAGGAAAGTACCTGAATCAGTAAAAAGTTGAGGATATCTACTATGCATATTGGCCTCGGTCTCCCATGTAGCCTCTTTAACTGGACGGTGCTTCCATTGTACCTTCACCGAAGCTACCTCTTTTGATCTTAACTTTCTCACTTGGCTATCCCATATCGCTACCGGCTCCTCCTCAAAGGACAGATTCTGATCAAATAATACCGAGTCCTACTAGATGATGTAGGACCCATCTGAATGATATTTATTCAACAAAGAAACATGGAACACCGGGTGAATACCTGCTAAGCCAGGTGGCAAAGCCAAGCCACCTCACCAACCCGTTGAATAATATAACATGGCCAATGTACCTCGTGCTTAAATTTCCCTTCTTCCGGAACCTATCACACCCTTCATGGGTAAAACCTTTAATAAAAATTGGTCACCAACCATGAACCCAGTATCATGAACCTTTCGGTTTGCATACTCCTTTTGCCTACTCTGAGCCGCAAGACGCTTTTCCTAACTGAACTTCACTTTATCCAAGGACACTCTGAACAAGTTCGTACCCCATGGCGTAATGACCTGTTTGGTCGTTATAGTCTTTTCGGTACTTTTGACCTATTCCCGAGCTTGTTTAGCTCACATTTGACCCGAAAGGACTATTGACACGATTCTCGAGGTGTTTGGATATATTTTGAGTGACTTTTTGAGAAAAATGGGCTTTAAGCAAAAAAGGCGACCTGATATTGACTTTTGGAGTGAACCTTTAAAAAATTCATCGATTTCGAGAGGAGTCTGGATATAGCCTTTATGTCACACCCTTAATCAGGTAGGGTGTGATGGGCACTCGACCCTTACCCTGGGCCGAGCGAACACACGACTCTCGTGACACTTACAATCATGCGGGCTTAAACCACTTAACATAAAAACATAATGAAAGTTTTTCGGAAAATGAAACGTCTTTTTGATGTTTCTAAACATCAAATAAAATCTATAATCATAGAAACTTAAATAATACATAACGATACACCGGCTTTTGGAGCCTTATACAACCGACATCTTGTACACATGACAGCATGCCGCAAAGTCTCTAACACAAACATGATACCATAACATAATACTCTGACTCGGCAGCACTCCGGAGCAATGGAGCTCGCCAATCCCGCTGGAACATCTTCTATTAATATCTTCAGCTCACCTAGGTGTACCTGCGCGGCATGAAACGCAGCCCCCGAAGAAAGGGGGTCGATCACGAATATGTCTTGAGTATGTAAAGCATGAAATGTAGTAAGCGGGATCATGCGAAGTAAAGAATACGAGAAAATCGTAAGACTTGCCTTTTGAAAACATAAATCATGCATGTTAATTTCATAAAATCATTGTAAAACCATATAGCGTGTCCCGGCCCTCTATGGAGGGACTCGGTGCGTAAAATCATAATATGCATATATAAAGTATACATATAACGTGTCCCGGCCCTCTCTAATGAGGGACGCGGTAAGTAAAATCATATCATCATCATGTATGCATGCATGTTCATATATATATATATATATATATCTGCCGGCCCTCTAGTGAGGGACTCGGTGAATAGCGTGTCCCGCCCGCTAGCAAGGGACTCGGTATGCCATCTGGCCTCCATCCCCATCATCTCATCATCATATATATATATATATATATAGCGTGTCCCGGCCCTCTAGTGAGGGACTCGGTAAATAATGCGGTGGAGTTGCACGAATGCGTGTCTGGCCGGGTCTCGGTGAAAGAAATATTGAGCTTCGCACGAGCGAGTAGTGAGAAACCATATGCACATAAATCATTTTCGAGAGACTCAATGAAGTAATCATAAACGAATCGTCATTTGAAAATCGGACAATAGTTATATCAAAAATCTTTCGGACGGTACTCGGAAACATATCAAATATCATAAGTATATCAAAGTATCGTAGGGACCATAGTCGTATATCAAATCATTCCGAGCCCGCCTATGAAAATCAAAGTCATTATATGTTACAAAACTTTCTACGAACGTTTCAAAGCAATCCGGTTCTTTTTACGAAAGTTACGGACATTTCTAGACATAGGATTCTTTAGGAACAAAACCGGTTATACGACATTCTAATCCAACCATATCGGAGACATAAAGACCGTAGCATGACCATATTATGGATACTAACATCAATAAGCAATTATAAATCATGAACATGCTCGGAATTTAAAAGCGGAATTATCTCGAAACTCGTGTCATAGCCTAATTACAACTAGGACATGCCAAAAGAAAGAAGGGGTGAGCTTTACATACCTTAGCCGCTTCCTAAGCTAATCCGAACTTACGTCTCGACTTCTTATGATCTACAATAATGTCATTAGGTATCAACCATTAGCCATAACACTTAAGAATCCAATTCCAAATTAACACTTTGTCTACAAAAATTTCGGCAGCATTTCCCCTATAACTTCAACATCCCCGAGAATTCAACTCGGCCAAATCAACAACAACCAAACCAACAACCGTGCTAACAATATCCATGAGTGATTCAAAACGCATTCTGACATTAATAATTCTTTTCTACACAATTCAACAACATTCCGTTTATATTCAAATAAACTACATACGATCAATTCAATATCAATGCTCACATATTCGATTACTAATCCGCAATCATTCACACATGATTTAAGAACGTTCCAAGCAATCCATACAATATTCAAAACAACCCAACCAATAAACCATTCCACCCGAAACTTCTTCCAACTTCCATTAGGAACATCAATAACATATTTCTTCTTCCAAATTCATAAACTATATCACAATTCCATACGTTAGCATTATCATTTTCATCAATACAAGAAATCATATTACAATCACAACAAGTCCCAAACAGCCCACACAATTTACAACCTCCACTTGAACCATTAAATCTTCATTTCCATCATAGAATACATAACAACAACAACCAAAAACACTAAATAAAATTAATTCTTCACCCTACACAAACATTGCATATACACGGCCAAGAACCCACACCATATTTTCATGAACTTTATTCATTTCCACATACCACAACACACACAACCATCTATAAAACATGTAAAGAAGATTAAACCTCACCTTTTCCAATCAACTTCTCCACTCCTTTAACCTCTAGAACTTGTGAATCACAAAACGAACGGCCTTCTTGTTCCAACAACTATTCCATGTTGTACGAGGACCTTCCAATTAGTAGAGAGATAAGAAGAAAATAATTTTTTTCATGACTCAAGTTTTAGGGAACCATATTCGGCCATCTTGGCCGAAGTCCCTCCTTTTTTTCTCCATTTCTCTCTGAAGTTTCTAGAATTAGAAATGATGAATTGTGTTTTACACACACACACACACGCATCACACACACACACACATATATATATATATATATATATATATATATATATATACTTAGGCACATGGCCGGTCATGTGCACTGCCCTTTATTTTTTTTTTTTTTCTTTTTCTCCAATTTTCTAGAAATTTCTTAAGTCACAAAAGATGAATATTAGTCTTGCTTCATGACTTGTACCCACATATATATATATAGCTCCCACAAATATGTAATGTACACATGTGCCATTTCATGGCATGAAAATATTGGCCAACCATGGATGGGGCCCACTGCCACTTTAGCCATTTGGCCACTTCATGAAATATTTTGTTTCCTCTCTTTGCCCTTAATTTCCTTATTCCAAATTTACCCTTAATGCTCCATACCAATAAAATATGAATTTGCAACTTATGCATTCTTAACAAGACCGGAAACAAATATAACCTTGTCCTTAGCTTTCCACCATTAACTCGGAATATCCAAATGTACAAAATACGAGGTATAACATCCTTCCCCCCTTTAGAACATTCGTCCTCGAATGTTCAACTAGTCTCGTAAAGTCTTCTAAGGATCTTGGGGGGGGGGGGTTTCCCTTATCACCACGGCATGCAATCTCATCTATCGATTACGTTCCTTCTTCATTTTCTCTTCAGCCTCTCGAGTCGTCTCCTCCCTGCTATTGTTTCGTCACACGAACTCGGATCCTTATAATCGTACCACAAGTACCTAGGACTTTGCATCTCATTGACAATACCTCCGACGGATCCCCATGTACGGGAATTACGGGGTGTAATACCTTTCCTCCTCCTTGGGCACGATTTTCTCCCCTTAGGGTTCGATTTTCGGTGCTTAATCCTACCTTAAAACATACGTCCGTCTCTCCTCGTTCTTACTTAATTCCTTCATTGCACAATCCACTTTTTCCGCTTCCTTGCCTTCAAGTATTTGACCGAATTTAGCTAACATTTCACTCTTACCCGAATCTTTGTCTCCATTACTGTAGCCTTGACTTATCATGCCATAGCCATCTATCGCCCTACAGTACTCCCTTTTTCTTGTTCCCTTGCTCACATCTCCGATTTCCCCATATTAACGGTCCTTTCGTCAGTCCTTATTCCTTGTTAGCTTTCCGATGCCGACTTTGTATCATCATAGCTGGGTATAGCTTCACGTTGATACTTCCCGTGATTCCATAGCATATATTCTCACGTTTGGATTACTTAGTGGTCCATAAACCTTCTTCTAACATCCGGTGGACTCTTTTATTTTCCTTCATGAGAGCAGCATTCTCTCTTCCCTTCAAAAATCTTTCCAACTACTCCCCGCTGTTCCTTTTTTACTCCAACTGTCACTGTTATTCCGAATGTCCTTTTGGGTTCATTCCTCTTTGCCGACATCCTTCTCGTGCCTTTTGCTCGAAGATCTTTCTCGCTCTTCACTCTCCTGTCCTACATTATGTTGCCATCTCTGCAAAAATGTACGAAGGCGTTCAGATTAGCCCAAGGGGTACCTCAGCGTCGCTTTACTAGTCCTTATGTTCTACCTTGTCTTCCCTTCTCTTGCCTTACAACCGGTATCGCGACAGATCCTTAGTTCCACCATAGGCGCGTCTTATCTGTCTTCAATACTAATTCTATTTTGGATAATTGGCTTAAACCATCGTTCATTTTTCCATTATGTACCCGAAATATCACAACTGCGTTGTTCCTGCTAAGGCTTTATTCTTCTTATCAAGTACTTACTTAGTCTCATTCTTAGTACACCAATACTGACAGGTGGCATCACTATCCTCGTACAACTTGTATAGTATGCGTTCAATCTTAGACATAGTCCTTTCGTCCTGTTCTACTTCTATATATATCTTGTTCATTCCAAAACCCGCTCGTTCTCTTTTGTCATATTTCTTCCCTTTCCTTTAATCGCTCTTGACTCCTCACTTCCTACCATAAAGGGTTTCCTATTCCTCTTCTTATTACTTACAAGTTGCAATAGCATTAGCGAACACCTCCATAGCCAACATTTTGCCCTTTAATCTAGGTATAGCGTCGCTATCCTTCCTACTATCTCCTAGGTTATTCAATACCATCCTCTTTTCCTACTCTCTCTCTCTTCATACACGCCCATTTCTAACGTCCGGTCATTCAAAGGGTTTTAAAAACTCCTCACACTACCTTAAATACCATCCTGACTTTTATCCGCTTATTGCTAGTTTTCCGATCTTACTAGCTTATTTCAATAAAGGGGTCTTACTTGTAGCCTGGCATCCGTATCCAACACATTATCGTGTCAATTGTTTCTATCTCAGCCTTGCACTCCTCTCACCCGCTTCCCCCTTTAGGGGTGTACCTATACCATTATCCGTTTATACTTGCCCCATGTCCTTATCTCCAACCTCAGTTAGGCAGCATTTTTATTCCAACGATAAGTATCCAAATTTCTCTTGGAATATTATCTTTATCCCAACCTGTCTCGGGTGCTTCCTTTGGTATCCCCCTTGTCATTTTTTCCGTTTATGTCTGTCTTCTATTCTACACACGAGGAATCTTATGCCACCTCTGTGTCATACAGGACACTCTACTCCTATATAATTATTTTCTCATTTTCGAAACGTATTCTATTCGTCCACGTTGATCCGTATCATATCAGTCATCTTCTAGCACTCATTCTACCTTGTTTCTTACTTCCCTATAATTGGTCTTTCCCGTTCCGTCACTTATGGCACTCGTATCCTCCGTTATACACGTTATAACCTATTACTACACCGATGTCTTGCTTTCTCCTTATTTCTTCTTTCCGTTAACTCTTTCTCTTCACCGACCTAATCCGCCCCGTCTACGCGATTTCTTATGGTTTACTTCCACTCGCGTACTCTAATTTTCCTTAGATTAATCTAGCTTCCCGTTCGCCTCTTACGTCTGTATTTGTAAGACTTTCAGAAAACTTCCCAGGGGGGTCACCCATCCCAAAATTGCTCTCATCCTAGCACGCTTAACCTTGGAACTCCGATGAAATACGACGCTTTGACGCTGGTGTGACCGCGTCCACCTCACCGCACGACCTTCACCACATAATCTAGGACATATTGAAGTCTTATCATATTTCAAAACGACCTCACAACGCATCTCATTAGCTGTCTTATTAATGCCTTCCTATCCGTCACCGTTCTTTTTCCTTCATACCCCTGTCTTACTCGTATCATTACTTCCCGTGACTATAACCTTGTCATATTTTTCTCCTACTCATCGATTCAACCGACGCCTTAATATATTACTCTATCCAAACCTACCAGTCCTTTCTGGATCACCTCTTAATATCGCTAGTCCATTCTAAATTCCTTATTACCATATTCCCATCAACCTCCTGCTTTACTATTATCACCGACTCCATAATTAACTTATTCCTAAAGGGCAGCTGTATCCACAGCTCAGTCAAATCCCATCATTACTGTTGACACGACCTTCCCCAGACATATTCCAAACTTACATCTCATTCTCGTATTATTTCTAGGAAAATTTTGGCAGAGTCTCCTCTGTATTCCTTACTATCCCAAAACCTGCACGCAGGAAATACCAGCAATGCCTCACAGGGCCAACACATATACATATATATCATATCATTTCACGGCCACACAGGGCTCCCAATATCAACAATAGTATGAAAATGATTAACTTATCTCGTACATCCAACTTAAATTACACCTGTTACACTTTCCTCTTTACTTTCCCTTTCAGTTTTCAACTTTGTATTTCAATCGTACGTCAATACCGTACTCGACGTATATCTTTCGTACCTTTACTTACCTGCGTGCTTTGTAACTTCCAATATCGTCGGTCACCTTCTTCTGTCAATGCCATTCTTTTACTGCAATCACAGGTTAGCGTAAAGAAATCTCATTTCCTATGACTTGGCTCTATGGCACGATCTAAGAGGTGAAAGAAGAGTAACCATCCTAGATGCCCCGTAGCCTCCTATTTATAAATGTGGCCGGCTTCACACCATAAACAGGACTCTAATGGACACGACTTTGCAGACAACCCCTAGGACGAACTGCTCTGATACCAATTTGTCACACCCTTAATCCGATAGGGTGTGATGGGCACCCGAACCTTACCTAGGGCCGAGCGAACCCACTGACTCTCGTGACACTTACAATCATCTTTGCCCTTAAATCATACAATGATGAAAACATAACGAAAACCTTTTGGAAACATACTTTTGATCTTTTTCAAATCAAATAAAATCTATAATCATAGAAAACTTAAATAATACATAACGATACACCGGCTTTTGGAGCCACTTATACAACCGACATACTGTACACATGACACTGTCTGCAAAGTCTCTAACACAAAACATGATACCATAACATAATACTCGACTCGGCAGCACTCGGAGAAAATGGAGCTCGCCAATCCCGCTGGAACATCTTCTACTAATATCTTCAGCTCACCTGGGTGTACAACGCGGCATGAAACGCGACCCCGAAGAAAGGGGGTCGACGGAATATGTGCGAGTATGTAAAGCATGAAATGTAGTAAGCGGGATCATTGAAATAAAGAGTACGAGAAAATCGTAAGACTTGCCTTTTGAAAACATATATCATGCATGTCAATTCATAAAATCATTGTAAAAACATATAGCGTGTCCGCCCTCTATGGAGGGACTCGGTATAAAATCATAATATGCATATATAAAGTATACATATAACGTGCCCCGGCCCTCTAATGAGGGACGCGGTAAGTAAAATCATATCATCATCATGTATGCATGCATATATATATATATATATATATATATACCGTACCCGGCCCTCTAGTGAGGGACTCGGTGAATAGCGTGTCCCGGCCCCGCTAGCAAGGGACTCGGTATGCCATCTTGGCCGCCATCCCCATCACATCATCATATATATATATATATCGCGTGTCCCGGCCCTACTAGTGAGGGACTCGGTGAATAATGCGAAAGGAATTGCACGAATGCGTGTCCCGGCCGGGTCTCGGTGAAAGACATATTGAGCTTGGCACGAGCGAGTAGTGAGAAACCATATGCACATAAATCATTTCCAGAGACTCAATGAAGTAATCATAAACGAATCGTCATTTGAAAATCGGACAATAGTTATATCAAAAATCTTTCGGACGGTACTCGGAAACATATCAAATATCATAAGTATATCAAAGTATCGTAGGGACCATAGTCGTATATCAAATCATTCCGAGCCCGCCTATGAAAATCAAAGTCATTATATGTTACAAAACTTTCTACGAACGTTTCAAAGCAATCCGGTTCTTTTTACGAAAGTTACGGACATTTCTAGACATAGGATTCTTTAGGAACAAAACCGGTTATACGACATTCTAATCCAACCATATCGGAGACATAAAGACCGTAGCATGACCATATTATGGATACTAACATCAATAAACAATTATAAATCATGAACATGCTCGGAATTTAAGAGCGGAATTACCTCGAAACTCGTGTCATAGCCTAATTACAACTAGGACATGCCAAAAGAAAGAAGGGGTGAGCTTTACATACCTTAGCCGCTTCCTAAGCTAATCCGAACTTACGTCTCGACTTCTTATGATCTACAATAATGTCATTAGGTATCAACCATTAGCCATAACACTTAAGAATCCGATTCAAATTAACACTTTGTCTACAAAAATTTCGGCAAAGATTTCCCCTATAACTTCAACATCCCCGAGAATTCAACTCGGCCAAATCAACAACAACCAAACCAACAACCATGCTAACAATATCCATGAGTGATTCAAAACGCATTCTGACATTAATAATTCCTTTCTACACAATTCGACAACATTTCGTTTATATTCAAATAAACTACATACGATCAATTCAATATCAATGCTCACATATTCGATTACTAATCCGCAATCATTCACACATGATTTAAGAACGTTCCAAGCAATCCACAATATTCAAAACAACCCAACCAATAAACCATTCCACCCGAATCTTCCAACTCCATTAGGAACACCAATAACACATTTTCTTTTTCCAATTTCATAAGCTATATCAACAATTCCATACGTTAGCATTATCATTTTCATCAATACAAGAAATCATATTACAATCATATTAGCCTCCCAAACAGCCCACACAATTTACAACCTCCACTTGAACCATTAAATCTTCATTTCCATCATAGAATACATAACAACAACAACCAAAAACACTAAATAAAATTAATTCTTCACCCCTACACAACATTGCACATGCACGGCCAAGCACCCACATCCATATTTTCATGAAATTTATTCATTTCCACATACCACAATACACACAACCACCTATAAAACATGTAAAGAAAGTTAAACCTCACCTTTTTCAATCAACTTCTCCACTCGGCTAGAATTTGTGTCGCAAAAACGAACGGTTTTCTTTTTCCAACAACTATTCCACGTTGACGAGGGCCTTCCAATTAGTAGAGAGATAAGAAGAAAATAATTTTTCATGCTCAAGTTTAGGGAACACCTTCGGATGCCCTGTGGCCGAAGTTTTCCTCTCTTCTTTTTTTCTCCATTTCTCCCTAAGTTTCTAGAATTAGAAATGATGAATTGTGCCTTATTTTTTCATCACTCATATATATATATATTATATGGGGCACATGGACCGGTCATGTGCCTTTATTTTTTGTTCAATTTTTCTCCAATTTTCTAGAAATTTCCTTAAGTCACAAAAGATGAATATTAGTCTTGCTTCATGACTTGTACCTACATGTATATATATAACTCCCACAAATATGTAGTGTACACATGTGCCATTTCATGGCATGAAAATATTGGCCAAGTTAGGGTGGGACCCCCGGCCACTTTAGCCATTTGGCCACTTCATGAAATATTTTGTTTCCTCTCTTAGCCCTTAATTTTTTCTTATTCCAAATTTACCCTTAATGCTCCATACCAATAAAAGATGAATTTGCAATTTATGCATTCTTAACAAGGCCTAAACAATATAACCTTGTCCTTATCTTTCCACCATTAACTCGGAATATCCAAATGTACAAAATACGAGGTATAACATTACTAGATCCTCTCTTTGGTAATACTCTTGTTGGTTGAGTCTTTGTTACCACTTGTTTCTTTGCCTTCCTGTTCCTTTTGGAATAAACTTTTGGAGAAATATCAGCTTCCCTTGCCACCTGCTCCAAAACTTGTTCAATTTTATCTTTTTCTTCAAATTCTTTGGCTTTAGCGACCTCTCTTGCTCTTTTGTGCACTATGGTTTAATCGCCTCTTTGTTCTATGATACAATGTTATGTAATTCTATTAATAATGACTGATTCCTATGACTTTGTAGCTGCTTCTCAAATTCTTTAGTGACCTGAATTTGTGTCTGAACCCTGGCAGGAGAATTAGTCATCACAGTTGGTGGATATGAGACAATGATCACACTTTTGGCATTTTCATCACCTGCTGGAGTCTGTTGAACCTCAATCACATCAGTTATCTTGGTATCCTTATCCCCTTCCAGCTTATCAACATTTTCCTGACAAAGATCATTTTCTTTAGCTGAATCATCTGTCCCTTTTGGATTTTCTATCTTTTCTAACCACACCCTTCCTTGCTATCTATTATTCAGCCCATCTGAAATGTCAATCTTTGTACTCTTGAGTTGTTGAGTACATGATCCTGATTGATCTATATCTGTTGTGTTTATATCTTGAAGAGAATTTTCTTCCATCTTTGTCTTTATGACCTCATCTCCATATGTATTGCTTCTTTCCTTTATCTCCACAGTATTCATGCATTACTGATTTTTAAAAATTTCTTCTGTCTCTTCCTCATCTGCTGCATCATATTTTTTAGTGAACTCATCTCCATGTAAATTGTTATCCCCTCGTCTTCTGCACATACTTCATTAACATTCTTTTCAGCAAACTCCACCTCAATCTGGACATTAACTCCAATTTGCACTTGATTCCTAGAATTCTGCTGATCTTTATTGTTATGTACATTAGTGTTTTGTACTTTTTCACTTTCATTGTGATCTCATGTACTTTGATGTTCTGAAGGACTGATCCTACTTCTGGTTGAACAAGAGTAGTGGTATGTATGTTATGAGGGGACAAAATTAAACCCTGAACCTCTTCATACACAATCTATTCTGTCATAGGTTTTGCTTCATCAACCTCACCTCTATCTATATTGTTACTATCCTCTATTACCTCTAAAATCCTGAATTGCTGAACCTGATCCTAAATATGTTTGATCAAGATCTGGTGTTTCTTTGGTCAAATTCAAGATTTGTTCCTTCTCCTGCACTTTCTCAACATTAACTACCACTGCATCAGCCAACTCATCTGTAGTGCTACTTTTCTTCATGCCTTGCTGATTCTGATCAGTTTTCACTTCATTTGCAATTTCATCATTCATCAACCCTCACATTAACTTCAGTTGGTAGTTGTTGCACATCATTATTACTTCTTGCTGACACAAAGGACTGCTCTTACCATTCTTTGGTATTGGTCATATCTTTATTGACACTGGGACTAGCCTCTTTTGCTTTGGTGATTTGATTCACTCCATTGGAAATTTCCCCAGAGATCTCTATCTCCTTGTGACTCTTCTTAGGATCCTTGCATTCTACCATCTCCTCATTAATAAAAGAAATTGCATGGCAATCCATTTTAGCTTTCCCTGTGACATTTTTAGCATTGTCTTCCTTTATATTTGTCATCTATCTCATCCATGTTGGTTGATAAAACAACAAATTTATTATGAGTTTTAACTTCCACATTAGTTTATTTTTTACCCTTGCCCTTGTCAACATTGTTTTCACTTTTCTTCTCCTTGTTATTCTCGTTCCCTGGATATGTAACCACTGTTCCACTAGACAAAACATTTTACAAATATTGGTGCACAATATATCTCCTTCCTTTGAACCTTCTGTTAGTCTGATGTTACTTTTCCTTGCCCTCTTCTGGTTTGTTAGATTTGTCAACATTCTCTCATTCGTTCTCAATTTCACCCAGTTCTGGATGAAGAACTCTACATTCAGCAATTGAATATCCTTGCAACATGTATTCAGTACAATACTTAGGTAATTTATCGTACTGACCTCTCATCTTAACACATCTGACCTCCTTAGTTTCTTCATCCTCAAAATCCATCATAACAAACTTTAGTAGATCTAGTAATAAGTCAAGTTGAACCTTAACTCTAGCACAGTTAGGCTTTGTTTTGTTAATTATAGCCAAGTCAAGTTGGAGTGGTTTACCAACTACTGAGGCTAGTGTAAACAATGATTCCTTGACAAAGCAGGAGGTAGGTTTAGAAAAGAAATCCAAGCCATAGGTATTGAAGTTTTGTAACACCTTGTACTTGTCAACGTGTGTATGACTAAGTTGAAGACGATGAGGTTACTTGAATAGATGAGGTTACATGAATATGGAAGAATAAAGTTATAGTTTATGCCCAAGGGTACAAGTGTATGTAAATGTTGTGTGTAGTTAAAGTAAATGAGATTCATAAATGAATGAGGCGTCAGACAAGGGTAGAAGACCTACTAGTTTTACCTATGTGTTTCACCTACTTGCTTAGATGTACTATGTGCTTGAGCTGCTTGCTTACTTGTCCTACTTGCTCGAGCTATTTGCTTACACATCTTACTTGCTTGAGCCACTTGTTTCACGTCCTACTTATTAAATGAGGATGACGCGTGTTTAGACGAAATCAACAACCTTTTTTCTAAAGTAAGTGACAAGTAGGTGCATCACCTACTTAAAATGAGTGGCCTAAATAAAAGGAAAGAGATGGGCAGTCTTGGGGCAGTTGAAGACCTATCTGCCTAAGCCCATTTAATGGGGCCATATATATAGGCAATATATCTAATTTTTCACTTAGAAACATTTCACAATCCTCTCTTTTTTCTTCGTTTGAGCAAACCCTCTCCAGCCCTATACATTCTCTCCATTCTCTCCCTCCCCCCCTCTCTCTATGAGCCACCCAACCAGCAAGCAGCCATGGACGTATCCTTCCTCCTACATAGCTCAAGACAATTATCTCTCTCTCTCTCTCTCTCACACACACACACACACACACAGAGACACGAAAAAAAAAAGTTAGGCAGCTGCCACTCTTTCCTTTTAGGGTTCTGAGTTGTTCTTTATTTTTCTTGCAAACAACACTCTCCTCCAAGATTAACATAAGAAGATTAAGTTTCGAAGCTCGGGTTCTCTTCCCCGCTGTCATGTGGTGTTTGTGCTGAATTGTTTCTCCTATTCTAGTTGTTTGGGGAAAGATTAAAGGGCAGAGAGTAGAGAAAAATCAAGGGATTGGATAGCAAGGTAATACATTGTCCCTATTCTTCTTTATAAGCTCATTTGAATGTCCTAGATGTGTTTTTAGTTGGAACTCACGGGACGGTGATCGGAAGCCGTGAGTTCAAGTATTTTTTTAATTGTTCTTCTGAGCTATTTTGAATTGTATGGAGATAGGAGGGGTCTGGTAGCTCGTTTAGAGCTTGATTGTAGTTAAAATAAGGTTGAGTGCGGAGAGCACCATTATATTATAGCCTCGGGAGCTTGTCGCTCCTTGACTGCTTAACAATAGTATTGGTTTTGGTTGTGATGTTGGATAGGTTGTGTTTGTGTTGATATTAGGTCATTAGAGCAGTTAGATCTTTGGT
>NW_026716920.1:0-21170 GCF_029784015.1 Lycium ferocissimum | reverse complement strand
CCGGGGCCCCCAAAAATAAACTTTTTATCCCGATACGTAAGGGCCCACGCCCCTATGGTTGTAAAGTTGTTTCAATTATCTACAACTTTCTTTTTTTGGTTTTCAAATTCCAAACTTATAATAGCGTTTGGCTCCCAAGTTAGATCCCCAAAAAATTTCCTTAAAATCCTTTTGGGGCTTAACATATTTTTTTTTTGTTCCCCTTTCCCCAGTACTACTCATATACTTTTCATGTGTCCTTTATAAATCTTTACTGGGCCATCAACTACTTTAAAGGGTATTCTAAAGTATTTTAAATTTACCCCATACGGTCTAAAAAAAGCTAAAATATATTTTTATTCGATCATATAATCTTCCCCCTAATCCGATAACTTTTTTCTCCCTTTTTACAAGCCGCTACATTGATAACGAGAAATTTTCCGGGTGTAACGTTCCTGTTTTTTCCCTGATAGCTTGAATTCTTTTGTTCCGGGTCAAATAATTACCCGACCATCCTTTAAATTTGGCAAAAACCAGCAATAATCTTTTTTGTTCACCATTATTTTTCGTTTGAAATTTTTTGGTACTTACATTCATGTACCGGTAAAAATTTTGTCTTAAAGATAAATTCCCCATTTATGCTTTTTCCCACTAAAAAAGTTGGTAAATGCTCATGTTCTTAGCAATACATCCCAGAAGTAGGGCGAGGATAGAAACATCCTTTGTGGGTTTACGGAAGCCCAGTTTATTTAAATTTTTCCACACCTTTATTTATGATCGAAAAAGGGCAAAATCATCGTTTACTATTAACGGGCTAATTTTCCTTTTAACATCATGAAGATTGTTCTAATTAAAAGGCTTTTTAAATTAAAATTTTGATCTCGGACGGCCCCAAAAAAGGGGGCATGGTTTCCGTTTTTTTCTTTAAAATTGGAAAGAGGAGGGTTTGTCACCCCTTTCCCTAAGTCGTGGCCACCTACCTTTCACACCTTTGGGAGGCTAACCCTATCCCAAAATAGTAAAATAGAATAAATAAAAAAAAAAAGGGAAGATATTAAAAATACATAAATCCCACGATAATAATATAAACACGGAAGTAAGGAAAATACATCAAAAACCCCCCGGTCCCCTTTAAAACCCTACAAGACTCAACTGATACTACAAGCCAAAAAATAAAGTACATCAAAAGCTCAAAAGTATGTCTTAGAACAAAAAAAAAAACTCATAATGAGGAATCTTCCCAAAAAGTCCCCGCCCAAGTTTAAAAGTATCCCCCAAAGTACCCACGAGGGTGGCAAACCCACCAAACTGATTCTTAAAAGAATACAGAAGCGGGTCGACAAATAACAAGTCCGGAGGTATCAAGGCACTAAGATTATAAATATATCAAGGCGATAAAAAAGATAAAAGGGGAAATCAAACGTATAATCAAAAAAAGCGAGACAAGTACATGTCCTCCCTATTTATAGCATCTAAACCCAAGTATGCCGAGTCCCAATATATCAATCCAACCAAAAATCACAAGTACATCACAAGAATATCATAATAAGCCAAAAGACAATGCAATGCAATAATGTATGAAAGTGAATGAAATGATATGCACCGTACACAGTACTCCGAGGAGGGAACATCACATCTATGAAAAGACCCCCTTTGGGGACCCGCGAAGCCCAAAGGTACCCTTACGACAACAACAACCACGAACCGCCCCATTTGCCCCCGGGCAACAACCCTGCAACCGCTACCACTCACCCCTCAATCCGGGAAGGGCATTTTTATGATTTTCCGGACGGGGGGTTTATTATGGTATAAAAAGGGACATGAAAAAAAGAGAAGCGCCTTTCCCGTTTGGCAAAAATTTGGGTTTTTCCTTTATTCGCCATTATTTGCCCCCCCGAGGTCCGCCGAGCGGGGGATAGATTTCAAAATTTTGCAAAAGGGAAATAGATTTCCGGGGAGTATAGCCTTCAATTTAATTCTTTGGCTAGATATCCCCCGACTATGGTGGCCACGGGAGACTGAATTTTTGGTTTTGATTTGGCTTAAGGCCACATTTGTTCAAGGATTGTTTGACGGCTTCGTTGCAAGATGGGATGCATATTTCTGCATTCAAGCCCATGCCCCGAATCTAGAAGGACAACAACATCCGAGCGGGTGATCGTGATATTGATAGAGGGCAAAGAAAGAGGGCCAGATCTATGGGGGCAGGCAGTGATTATAGAGGGGGATCAAGGCAAACACATTCTAGCCACTCAGGCCAGTTGGTGACTAGTGCACCTCCCCGACTTGCGGGTAGGAGATTTGATCGCTCCTTTCGTTCAGGACAGGGTCAGAGTTCGAGGGCCTCAGGTTCACAGTTTGGGGGAGATTATAGCTAGAGGAGACCCCCAGTACAGCGATGCAGCCAGTGCGGTAGATTACATTCCAGACAGTGTCGCCAGGGTTCGGATGCTTGTTATTCCTGCGCCCAGGTTGGGCACATGATGCGAGATTGCTCGTCGGTGAGTGGTAGAGTTGGGGTCCAGCCCGCCAGGATCGAGGTTCGGTTCTTCTTCGCACGCTCGGTAGAGGCGACTCCCGCATTCCCGGCAGGCCGAGGGGGAGCATCTACTGTGTGCCACTCGGCCCGTACGTATGCTTTTAGCCGACGACAAGATCTTGAGTCCTCCCGAGCAGGTGGTTACAGTGTACATTGTCCGTATTTTCTCATGATGTGTATGCATCGATAGATCCTGTTCTACCTTATCTTATATTACTCCATATGTTGCTAATCGTATTGGGGTGAAACCCGAGCCAATTAAACCTTTTGAGGTATCTACTCCGATTGGTGATCCCGTGATAGCTAGACAAGTGTACAAAGATTGTATAATTGTGATATGCGACCGCCAGACTAAAGCTGATTTAGTTGAGCTAGAAATGTTAGATTTTGATATGATTATGGGTATGGATTGGTTGGCCTCATGTTATGCTAATGTTGATTGCCGAATGAAAGTGGTTCGATTTCAATTTCCGGGAGAGCCCGTGCTTGAATGGAAGGGTAATACAAAGATCTCCAAGAGGCAAGTTTATTTCCAACCTTAAGGCAAGAAAGATGATAGCTAAGGGCTATATTTATCACTTATTCCGAGTTCACGACACCGAAGCAAAGTCGCTAACTTTCCAATCCGTTCCGATTGTGAATGAATTTCCAGATGTATTCCCAGACGAACTTCCAGGCCTTCCTCCGGAAAGAGAAATTGATTTCGCTATTGATGTATTGCCGGATACCAAGCCTATTTCTATTCCTCCCTACCGAATGGCTCGTAGAATTGAAAGAGCTAAAAGCACGCTTGAAAGATTTGCTCGAAAGGGTTTATTAGACCCGCTCATCACCGGGAAGCACCCGTCCTATTTGTGAAAGAAAGATGGTTCCTTACGAATGTGCATCGACGTAGAGCGGTGAATAAGGTGACAATAAAGAACAAATATCCTTTTCCAAGGATTGATGATTTGTTTGATCAGCTACAAGGTGCCAAGTGATTTTCCAAAATAGACTTGAGGTCAGGCTATCATCAAGTGAGAGTCAAAGAAGAAGATATTCCTAAAACAGCTTTCAGAACGAGATATGGCCATTATGAATTTCGGGTGATGTCATTTGGGTTAACTAATGCTCCAGCAGTGTTCATGAATCTGATGAATAATGTATTCAGGCCTCTCTTGGATCTATTCGTAATAGTATTCATTGATGATATTCTGGTGTACTCTCGCACAAAATCAGAACATGCAGACCATTTACGTATTGTCCTTGGAATTCTTCGAACTCGAGAATTGTATGCAAAATTTTCAAAGTGCGAGTTTTGGCTGAATTCGGTGACATTCTTAGGTCATGTTATTTCAGATGATGGCATTCGAGTTGATACCCAGAAAATTGAAGCTGTGAAGACTTGGCCAAGGCCTACGACGCCTACAGAGGTCCGTAGTTTTCTGGGATTGGCAGGTTATTATAGAAGGTTCGTAGAGGGCTTTTCATCTATTTCAAATTTCATCGACGAAGCTAACCCAGAAGTCAGCTAAATTTCAGTGGAATGATGCTTGTGAGCGTAGCTTCCAAGAGTTGAAGAATAGGTTTGTCACACCCTAATTTTTGATAGGGCATGATGGGCACCCGACCCTTACTTAGGGCCGAGCGAACCCGCTGACTCTCGTGATACTCACAATCATGCTGGGCCCTCATATCACGGCATGAATGCATAATGAAAGCTTTCAAAAGAAACATACTTTTCATCTTTCTCAAATCAAATGAAATCTGTAAAATAATGCATACTGATACATCGGCTTACAGAGCCGCTTACAAAACTGACATATTATATACATGACTCTGTCTGCAAAGTCTCTAACATAACTCAAGATGCCATAACATACACACTCTGACTCGGCAGCCCTCCAGGAAGAAATGGAGCTCGCCAATCCAGCTGGAACATCTTCTAATCATCTGTGTACACCTGCGTGGCATGAAACGCAGCGCCCGAAGAAAGGGGGTCAGCACGGAATATGTACTGAGTATGTAAAGCATGAAATACGATAAACAAGATCGGAGGGCGAAATAAGGAGTACAGAAAATCGTAAGACTTGCCTTTGAAACATAAATCATGCGTGTCAATATCATGTCAAATTCATTATGGAACTTAGAAACATAGTTAGAAAATCATTTTGTACATATGCATAAATATAGCGTGCCCCGGCCCTCTAGTGAGGGGCGCGGTAAGTAAAATCATCAGATGCATATACATATAACGTGCCCCGGCCCTCTAGCGAGGGACGCGGTAAATGAAATCATCATATACATGTACATCATGTCATCATGCCATCATATATATATATACCGTACCCGGCCCTCTAGTGAGGGACTCGGTGAATGGAATCATCATATGCCATCCTGGGCGCCATCCCCACATCATCATATCACCATCATATCATATAACGTGCCCCGGCCCTCTAGCGAGGGACGCGGTGAATATAACGTGCCCCGGCCCTCTAGCAAGGGACGCGATGAATATAACGTGCCCCGGCCCTCTAGTGAGGGACGCGGTGAACAATGCAATGGAGTTGCACGAATACATGCCCTGGCCCGGGACACAGTGAAAGAAGTAATAACAGCTCGCACGAGCAGAGTAGTGAGAAACCATATGCACATAAATCATCTTTCAAAGACTCAATGAAATAATCTAAACGAACTGTCTTTTGAAAGTCGGGACAATAGTTATATTAAATATCTTTCGGACGCCACTCGGAAACATATCAAACATCATGAGCATATCAAAGACCCGTAGGGGCCATAGTCGTATATCAAACCAATCCGAGCCCGCCTATGAAAGTTACGGGCATTATACGTTATAGAATCATTTGCGAGCATATCAAAGCAATCCGGTTCTATCTATGAAAGTTACGGACATTTTCAGACATAGGATCTTTTAAGAACAAAAATTCTTTTTGCAACATTTGAAATTCAATCATACATAAGACTTAAGGACCATAGTCCGACCATATGAAGAATGTCAACATCAAGAAGCAAATAAGAATCGTAAACATGCTCGGACTTTAAGAATAGAGTTGCCCCCAAGGCTCATAACACATCATAACTTACTTACGTCTAGGACATGCCAAAAGAAAAGAAGGATAAGCGTTACATACCTCGTTCGCTTCCTAAGCTAATCCAAACTTAAGTCTCGGGCTCTCCAAGAGCTACAATAACGTCATTAAACACCAAACATTAGCTTTAAGTACTTAAGGATTCAATCCCAAGCCATCACTTTATTTACAGAAATTTGGGCAGCATTTCCCCCGGTTGACAACCCCAGAAATTCAACTCGGCCAATATCATCAACAACAATACCAACAACCATTCCAACAACATCAATAAGTAATTTCAAACGCATTCTAACATTGGTAATTCTTTTTTACATAATTCGATGACATTCCTTTGGCATTCGACTCAACCACATATAATCAAACCAACATCAATGCTCGCACGTTCAATTACTAATCCGAGATCATTCAAACAATTTTCAAGGACTCTTTAAACAATTCACACAATATTTCAAACAACCCAACCAATGTAACACTTCACCCGAAAACTACCAAACCCGAGGGCGACAACACAACACATTCTCTTCCTTCCAAATTCATAAGCTATATCAACAACCACATATTACAATATCATTCATGTAAATGCAAGAAACTATATTACCAATATACTAACTTCTACATTAACTCACAAACGGCTAAAACTTCCACTTGAGCCATTAAACCTTCCTTCTCATCATAGAATACATAACAACAACAACCAAAATACTAAGTAACATTAGTTCATCACTCCTACACAACATAGCATATACACGGCCACAACACAACACACACGGCTACAACATCAACACCATACTTTCATGAATTTCATTCATTTCCACACTCCACAACATACACAAACCATGCATAACATATAAAAATGAAGATTAGACCTTACCTTCTTCACCCAACTTCTTCACTCGGCTAGAATTACAATTCGCAAGAACGAATGGTTTACTTGTTCCAATGACCACTCCACGTTATAGAGGACCTTCCAATTAGTAGAGAAACTAGAAGAAAATATTTTTCTTGACCAAATTCCATAGACCATGTTCGGCCAGCCCCTTGGCCGAATGCCCTCCATTTTTTTTCTCTCCAAGCTTCTTGAATTTTCTATGTGTTTGAAAAGATGAATAATTGTTACTTGGTCATCCTTGGTCCTTATATATGTATAAAGCCCCTTCAAGTATTAAGTGACCACATGTCCCCTTTCATGGCTTGAGGTAATTGGCCAACCATGGGTGGGGCCCACTCCAATATACACGGCCACTTTGGCCTTTTGGCCATTTCATGAAATATTTTTTTCCACTTCTGGCCCCAAGTTTCTCCTTAATCGTTCCATCCAATAAAATTATAAACAACTTGTGTCTTAAAACAAAGTCGGAAAATAGCCTTGTCCTTAACTTTTCGCAATTGGCTCGGAATATCCCAATGTACAAAATACGGGATATAACAAGGTTGACCTCAGCTCCAGTCTTAACACTTCCAGAAGGGCCAGATGGTTATGTTGTGTATTGTGATGCTTCCGGTGTTGGGTTAGGGTGTGTGCTAATGCAGCAAGGTAAAGTCATTGCTTATGCTCCGAGGCAGTTGTGAAAACATGAAAGGAACTACCCAACTCATGATCTTGAATTGGCTGTAGTTATTCATGTGTTAAAGATGTGGAGACATTACTTGTATGGTGTGCGTGTTGATATCTATACGGATCACAGAGTCTTCAATATATCTTCAAACGAAGAAGTTGAATGCAACGGCGGCGCGTGGTTAGAATTATTGAAAGATTATGATGTGAATATTTTATACCACCCGGAAAGGCAAATGTAGTAGGCTGATGTGCTTAGCGCGATCAATGGGCAGCCTATGTGAAGTTCCTTCGGAGAAGAAAGAATTGATTCATGAGCTCCACCAACTAGCTAATCTTGGAGTACGTCTAATTGATTCGGGTGGTGCGGGAGTCGATTTAATAATCCCGAGTTTCGTCCTTGAATATGGAAGTAAAAGAGCGTAATATGAAGATCCTCGGTTGAGCCATTATAGAGATACATTTCATGAAAAAGAGAAGCCTCCGTTTGAAATTTCAATGGATGGAATTCTTAGATACCGAGGCAGGCTATGTGTTCCGAATGTTGCAGAATTGCGTCGTCGGATTCTAGAAGAAGCTCATTATTCTCGATAATCTGTTCATCCAGGAACGACAAAGATGTATCACGATCTCAAATTGATATATTGGTGGGATGGCATGAAGAGAGATATAGCAGAATTTGTAGCTCAATGTCCAAATTGCCAGCAAGTAAATATAGCAGAATTTGTAGCTCAATGTCCAAATTGCCAGCAAGTAAAGATCGAACGTCAAAAGCCAGGAGGATTATTGCAAGCAATGAAAATTCCTACTTGGAAATGGGAAGTGATCAATATGGATTTTATTGTGGGATTACCCCGTTCCCGAGGTAAGTATGATTCCATATGGGTGATCATGGATAAACTCACGAAAGCAGCTCATTTTCTTCCAGTTAGAACCACCTACTCAACAGAAGATTATGCAAGGTTATATCTCAAGGAGATTGTGAGGCTTCATGGTGTTCCGATATCCATTATTACGGACGAGCAGAGCACAATTTATAGCTAAGTTAAAATCTTTCCAAGAAGGTTTGGGTACTCAAGTAAAGCTCGGCCACGAGCGTTTCATCCGCAAACCGATGGACAAGGCCCGAACGTACTTATCCGGACACTTGGAGGATATGTTAAGAGCATGTGTTCTAGATTTTGATGGTAGTTGGGATGAATACTTACCCCTTCCAGTATCCAAATGGCTCTGTATGAAGCTTTATATGGAAGAAAGTGCAGGTCTCCAATTGGATGATTTGAAATCGGAGAAGTACAGCTAATAGGCCCTGAGTTGATTCAACAAGCAGTAGAAAAGGTCAAGGTGATCCGAGATCGATTATTGACAGCCCAAAGTCGCCAAAAGTCTTATGCGGACAATCGCCGGCGAGACTTAGAATTTCAAGTTGATGATTGGGTATTTTTGAAGGTGTCGCCAATGAAAGGTGTGATGAGATTTGGCAAGAAAGAGAAATTGAGTCCTCGATACATTGGACCCTATAAGATCGTCAAAGGGCGGGTCAAGTAGCTTATGAATTAAACTTGCCTCCGAACTTGAATTAGTCCATCCGGTTTTCCATGTCTCAATGCTCCGCAAGTTGGAGATCCTACGAGGATTGTTCCAATAGATGATGTACGAATGTGAGAAAAGTTAGTCTATGAAGAAGTGCCCGTTGCCATATTAGGCAGTATACGAAGACTTCGGAACAAGGAAGTGGCCTCAGTTAAAGTCTTGTGGTGAAATAACAATCTAGAAGAGATGACTTGGGAGACGGAAGAGAAGATGAAATCCACGTATCCGCATTTATTTCAGTCCCCGGAAGATATCCATAATGAGACATCGAGATTATGAGGTATGTATGTTTTCTTTTTAGGCATATGGGTCGTGTGTGGCCAACCTGTGTTGCTATTGTGTTGTGGCCCTGTGACGTAATGTTATTATAGGTTGTTGTGACAGGATGGTAGTGCCATATTACGGGGAGACTGCGCGAAATTTTTATAGAATCCCCGATGACTTAACATTCGAGGACGAATGTTCCAAAAGGGGAGAAGAATGTTACACCTCAAAAAATTTCCCGTTAGCGTACAGTGAATAGACTAACGAAGGGCATGACGTATACGATGTTTTGATAAGTAAGAAATAGCATTTGATGACCCTAAACGATATTTCAAAGGCATTTAAGATAAGGGAAGAAAGTTGTTAAGGAAAGCAAGGCACGTATTGTGAGTCGGGCAAGATTTACGAGTATCAAGTTAATGATGGCTTAATGATGCTTTAGAGAAGAGTGATAACGTCCCTTAGATTGGTATTGAGGTGTTAAACAAGTGTTAAGGATCGGGGATCAAACGAGTCAACGAGAACAAGTTTCGGATAGCTGGGAATTATACGGCCGGACATACTGGCCGTATAAAACATACGGACTGTGTGTCTTTTTTTTTTCTTTTTTTTTTTTTTGCTCTAACAGGCCAGGCCTGTTAGAACCTTTTATTCATAATTTCATAATGTAAAATATAGTCTATTACAGCATGTCTAAAATATGAACTAGCTAACATCAAAAAACTAAGAAACTGTCCTCCAATTCTATCCTGTATGCCTTAGCTAGTATGCCCTTTGTGATCTTGATGTATCAGCCTTGATGCTAGTTCAAATCTGTGCACACACCATATGATTATCCATACATGTAGTATCATTGTTGATTGTCAAGCAAATCCTCCTTGTTCGATCCTCGGTTGAGGAAGTTGTGATTTGTCCATGTTGATAATTCTTCTTCTTTACTCGTGGCATGAATAAAATCATGTACTTTGATCCTGCGTGATCCAAAGCTTGATTTGCTAGAAATTTCGCTAGCTTGTTGCCTTCCGAAAATATGATTAATGCACCGTCTTGTTCTCTCTGTCTGCTTGATCTCTTCAATACGATTTCTCGGTTCCATGGAGTGATCCATGTATCTTGTAAGATGTTTTGAAGGACAAGTAATCATTCTCCGGCTAACTTGTTGAATGTTGTGTTCTTTGCGAAGCTTGATTACTTTTATGGCTTCGGCTACGACTTCCATGTTTGTTGTTATTCCCATTTGTTGTGCTTACCGCATACACCAAATCTCCATAGCTATCTACGATGCGTAATCCGTATGAGCCGATCCCCCGATTGCCTCGCATCCCTATCCGTATTACATTTTAATCTCCCCGAAGGTGGCATTCTCCACGGCACCTTAGCATAATAAACTCTTGGTTTATATCTACTAAGGTCTTCTTGCATATTTTCCCACTCACTAGATAAATTCTGCCAACCATGGAAATCTCTCTTTCTTGCCGGTTGATGTATGATGTGTTGTACTTGTTGTTTCGATGCAGCCAGAGAGTAGCTGATCCTCCATGTAATGGAATTTCTTCTCTTCCATAATGACCACATGATCCCTACCGGCATTGCTCTATAAATAGATTGCAATTTTGGTTTTTGGCTCGGAACACCATGCCATGATCATTTGATGTAGAACCAACTCCGTCGGTGGGAATACCTACACGAGAAGCAAAAGAGCTTCCATAACTTGACGGCTATGGAAGATGTTAGAAATAAGTGAGCTATAGTTTCTTCCTTATGATCCTCACACCCGACATCTTGATGGTATATTGATCATCATCCTTTTCAATATATCATCTCGTAGAGATTCTTCCTTTCCACACCCTCCACATGAAAAAACTTATCTTTATTGGCAACCCTTTCTCCCACATGAGCCTATAGCTGGTTTGTTTGCTCTCTTTTATGCCTCGAGAAATTCCCGTACGCAGATTTAGCGAGAATTTGCCATTTGTTTCAACATCCAACAAGGTTCATCATCTTCGTCACCATCTGGAACTTTGAAATTATGCTTGATATCTTGAGCAATTCCTCGATCTAGAGTATACGTTACGCTTCCATGTTCCATCGACCATTTTCCACAAACTGTCTAACCTCTATCTCTTATTCTCTAGCGAAGATCGGGGATGATATAATATAGTGCCCCAATCCTTGTCCAATTCTCATACCGTGAAACTTGAAGTTCCATTTCTCAAATACCAAAATATTTGTGGCTCAACTGCATCTCTTATGTTCACCATCTTCCTCCAAGTGTGTGATCCTCCTCTATCTCTTTGCCATAGTAGGGTGCCATTTCTGTAGTATTTGTTAATCATGTAGCTACTCCATAAGCTTCTCTACCACATCCGAAATTCCACCACAACTTAGCAAATAATGCATTGGAGATATCGCTAGTGATCTAAGACCAATCCCTCCTTCATCTTTTGGTAAGCATAATTTGTCCCATGCTACCCAATGCTTGCTTTTCACCCCCACGGTATTGTTCCAAAAGAATTTGGCAAATATCCTATGAAGTTGCTTTATCACCTCGAAGGAGGATTCATGGGCGATAGTAGATATCCGGCATGGTTTGCAACACATGATTAACCAAAGACATATCTACCTCCAAAAGATAAAAGTCTGTTTTGCCAAGACATAATCCTTTTCATCACTTTTTTGATCAAATCCTCATAATATATCTGCTTCCTTCTTCCATAAAACACTGGACATCCTAAATATGTGAAAGGAAAGGATCCATTTCTATATTAGTGTATCTTTTAATCCGGTATTAACTCGGCGGATACCTTGTGATGAACATAGTAACGACTTTTATCGGTATTTACCGGTTGTCTCAAGCCTTCTCATACTTCCTCAACCTCTTCATCATTTTCTTTAATGAATATCCATCCCGAACGAGAATAAGATTGTATCATCGATATGATAAATGATTGATTTGAGGACTCCATTTTGGCATTCCATAGCCTATGAAACTTGGCTTCTCATGCGCTTTATTTAGACTCCTTGTTAAGACCTCTCTAACTTATAATGAACAATGTAGGAGAAAGTGGATCACCTTGCTTTACCCCCCCACTTTCGACTCCGAAAAAAACCATGACTTTGACCATTGATTAAAATTGAATACCAGTTGTTTGAGAGCAATCTCCATACCAAATCAATGAGAACCTCTCCAAAGCCAAAGCTTGTCTTAATACTTTAGTCAAAAAAATCCGGAAAGCCTATCATATGCCTTGGCCATGTCTAATTTTATGACCATATTAGTATGTTTAGCTCTCGATTAATATCCCCGATGATCTCTCGTGCCGCAATACATTTTACGTAATGCTCCTTCCTTTCACAAATCTGTCTGGTTGTTAGAGATAATATGAGGAAGAACCTTTGTCAATCTATTTTGTAGTACTTTTGACGATATCTTGTTTGAAAAGGAGCCGAGACCGATAGGTCTCCTATCATCGAAAGTATTAATCACCTCCTTCTTTGGCAATAAAACCGAGTTAGTATGTGTGATGAATTGTGGCATCTCGGATCCACAAAGAAAGCTCTAACCATTTGAAGCACATCTAACTTGATAATCTCCAAAGACTTCGATAAAAATGTCCCGTGAATCCATCGAGCCCACTAGCACGTCCCCATTGAGTGAAAACACGGCCTCCTTTACTTCACTCTCAACTGAAACTCTTCCATATTGTTTTGTTGTTCTTCGCTTATCGGTTTAGGGATATTTTTCAACAATGCATAATCCCCTCCCCGAGTTTTCTTCACTAAACCGTGGATTAAAAGAACCGATTGCCTCGAACCAATATCTACTTCATTTTCCACCATGTACCAGTTGGATCTTGTATTCTTTTCAAAGTCAATTTATTCCTCCCCGCCCCTCACATATGAATGGAAGAATTTTGTATTTCGTCTCCATCATTGAACCATTTCATACTAGCTTTAACTTCCAATACTCCTCCTCCAAGTGTAAAAATCGGTTAGTTCGGCCGTGCTTGATGTAACCGCATTCTATTCTCCCTTGAAGCATTATTTTGAAATTGCAACTCCTTCACCTTTATAGTATCTTCTATAGTGGCAATCTGTGAAAAATATTCCCATAAGTGTTCCTACTCCATTGAGCGATTTTTTTTTAAGTTTCTTCAACTTGTGATGAAATACATAAAATGGATTTCCACGAAGTCAAAGAATCCAGTTGTCCTTTACCACCTCCATAAATATATGATGATTTGTCCAGAAGTTGAGAAACTTAAAAGACTTGACAATATGATGAGCATTGCTATTACACTCAAGATGTAGCGGTGCATGATCGGACCATGTCTAATCGGATAGTCATTCGTAGATGGCATGATGTCTAGCACTTATCGATTCACCGGTATTCTATCTAGCCTTTTAAAAATGCACTCTCTTCGCTTCTCCCATTCCACCGTGTGAATTTGCTTCCAGTGAATCCTACATCAATCAAACCACAACTTTGTATACAAGTAGAAAAATCCAGTGTCTCATTGGATGAGACTGGAAGACCACCTTACTTCTCCTCATCAGAGACTATGACATTAAAGTCCCCTCCTATTATCCAAGGAAGGTCATGCTGACTTGATAACTCCACCATAGCTTCCCACAACTCTTCCCTCTCATCTCTAGCACACTTAGCATAAACTACGTACACCAAAGACCGATTGATTCAAGGATGAGTGAGTTAGATGCGGCAAGTAACTTGTTGTTTTGATTCAGATATAACTACACCAAGCCATTCATCTATCCAAAAGATCCAAATCTTTCCTGAACAGTTCACCTTACAATTCTGATAGCCTAACTTCCTTCTATACTCTTCAATAGCAATAGGATCCTGAAAAGGTTCCATTAGGCCTATAATAGAATAATGATGTCTCCTTTTTAGATCAATTAACCTCTCAAAAGATTTCTGAGTGTTAACTGACCTAATATTCCAAAATAAAGCTTTGTCTATCATTGAGAATTATTGGTTTTGTTCTTACTCCTCCTTGTTGAAACTCCTGTAGCTGGAATACTGGTGCTTCTGACAGGTTTTTGTTTATTTGTTGCCTGCTTCAATTTCTGCACACTTCTAGGAGATAAATCACCCTGCTGTGCTATATCATTAATGTTCTGAGTTAAATCTTCCTCATCTTGGCTATTGAGATCAACATGTGCCCCATCTTGTTTCTCATGATGTGCACTCTCTACTTGTTCTACAGGCAAATTGACAGCCTTGTTACTTGGTGGTCTTGTGACTTCTTTTCCTTCTTTTTCTTCATTCTCTTCCACTCCCTGATATGATATAGGAGTCTCATCTTATTCTGCAATCTTTTCTTTTTCTTCATTCTCCTCCAATCCCTCATCTTGAACTGCATCCTCCTGCAGTACTTCACCTGATTTATCTTCTTCCATACCTTTCTCCAAGTTTTTGTGGATTAAGGTGTCACCAATTTCTTCTTATTCATGTTCCTTCTCTTGTCTAAATGTAGTATTTGTGTTCATCTTAGACACACATCGTTGAGACAAAATCTCCCCTTTATCATTGAGTTGTTTACCAAAGTTCTGCTCAATCCATGCCTTTGCTAATATCCTCTCCACCGATTGGATTCTTCCGTCACCGCTTTTCCTTGCCTTTATCATTAGTATTTACAATTTGCTTTGTCTTGTAACAATCTGATTAGCAGCCTCGAAACCTTTGCTTCTACCATCCTTCCATCCGAAGACTTCGTATATCACCAAGTCTACTATATCCTCATCCGTAATCTGCAGATCTTTGCGTATTGATTATTTTGCAAAGCTTGATTCTCCTTCGGTCTCCAAGAGTTTTCATCATATTTACCTCTATGAAAGTGCCTCTTATTCCTTTGTTTTCCTTTCTTCTCCTTGAATCCATCATTATCATCAACCTCTGGAGGTGCGCACCTGTCTCTTTGCTTCCTTCCCTTTCGAAAAGATTAGACCCCTTGTTTCCAGATCTGCTATTTTTTGCATTGTTTAGCTCCTTATTCTTCCTTTGATCTTCCTTACTGTTCTCCTCCTGTTCTTTGTCTGAACTTTGTTCTTCATCCTTGGGATACAATTCTGGATGAATGACATAGCAATCTTGCTCATTATGCCCTTGAAGTTTGCGCTTTTTGCAATACTTAGGAACATAATCATAATTGACCTTTATCCATTTATCCACAATCTCCCCATTACTCTTCTTTTTCATCCCTATATTGATTCTCTTCGGGAATTCTCCGAGCAAGTCTACTTCTACCTTCACTCTCGCACAACTTGGCCTGGTTTTATTAGTTGTGGCCATATCAACTTGTAGGGGCTTCCCAACAGCAGATGCTAGTGAAAAAACTGCTTCTTTCACAAAATAATTTAGAGGTAATGATGGGAATGATATCCATGCAATTGCAATCTTCGTTTCCTCCTCTGGATCAAACCATGGATCCCATTTGAACGTACGCATGGGATAAGACCAGCTCTTATGCATAATGTAATATGCAGGTTTGGACAATAAGGTCACGCAATCTTCTAGAGAAGAAGCACGTATTAGCACATACCTATTGCTCAGCAAACCAATAATACACTATCCTTTCAAACCACATTGTTTTGGAATTAAGATTCTCAATTCTTTCACGTCAGGCCATCCGTATGAGAATTTCCCAACGACAGCATATTGTAGTTTTTCCTTGATAATCATCTGCTCAATCTCTTCTTCTTCCCATACTACCATGGGCTCTCCATGCAAATATGTGACCTTTTTCATGGGCAGTGTAGGACTATACGTAGTATTAGAAGTTGTTGGATTAAGGGTTGTAGCATAAGTTTGGTTCGGTAAAAGGTGAATAGGTTGCATTGGTGGTGTTGTATTAGCCTGGACAGCCACAATGGGTGGCTGTCCAGTGGCCGGAGAGGCCATTCTCGTCGTGAAAAAGGTTGGAGACCTATTAGGGTTTCGGCTAGGTTTAGGGTTTTGGTATCTAGACTTGATTTTACGGACTGTATGTCCAACCGTATGTTCTGCCCAGAATAAGGGTCTTCACTGGAACAAACATACGGTCCAGACATACGGTCAGCATAAAATATATGGACCGTATGTTGGTCCGTATGTTCTGGTCGAGACAGAACTTAAACGTTGATATAAGGGACCTCTCTCTCATTTTATTTCATTTCTCTCCTCCACTAGTCAAGAAACCTCTAGAATATTCTCCACTCTTCATCCACAAGAATTCAAAGGAAATTGATGATCAACTTCATCAAACCAACAAAATCAAGAGTGTGAAACCCATTAAAGTTCATCTAAGTCAAGAAATCCCATTGGAAGTGAATTAGGGTTTTGATGCAAGAAGAGTATTTCCACTCAAGGCTTGTTCCTACACTATCTAAGGTAAGTTTTATGGTACTCTCATGTTGTTTAAGGTCTTGAGAAGTTGAAACACTTGGATTGTAGAAGAATATAGAAAATGGGTTATAAATGTGGGACTAGTGTCATTTTTTAATAGAAGCTAGGATTGAATTGTGGATATTGATACGTTGTGATTGTGAATATGTTATGAATGACATTTAGAACATGGAATGAGTATTATATGTGAAAGAACGCGATAGTGAACTATGATCATGATTATGGAGAATTTGAAGTGAAATTATGAAATGTGGATAATGCAAATGAATGATGATTGTTGTTTATGATATTGTGATTGTCGTTATGGATGTTTGGGAGTTGATATGGAATATGGAGGAAGTTGTATAAGCAAAGAAAATGCTGCCCAATTTTCTCTAGCTTTAGTAAGCACGTCTTTATAATTGTTTAGCTAATGTCGATACGAATTCTCTTGAAGGTAAAGACGTGAGCATTAAAGGAGAATGAGCAAGCAATAGAATAGTTAAACGGAAAAGGTATGTGAGGCTAGTCCTTTCTTTCTAAGGAATGAATCTTATGGCATGAATTTCCTCTTCTTCATGAATCTCCTATCTTCAAGAAACTAAGAGTCCTTGTTCATGAATAGCCACATGAGATAAGAGATACATTATGAGTACGATAATGACGATGATAAGCTTAAGTCTAAAGATTCTAGAGTCCATGATATGATGTTCCTATAAAGCTAATGATGCTATCTATAATCTATTGATGTTGACCATTATATACACTCACCTTATGCTAATTCCTTTAAGGTGAGGCAGAATGTTTATGAATGCTCCATAATGGAATCGGGGGTTCACGACCTTACGTCACCCCGACAAAGTATAGTTGTCCTTGAGTTTCCGTGCATGCATTATGATGAGTACATTATGATGAGTCTATTATGATGAGTATATGATGATGACATTACACCGCGCCTAAATGCCCGGGCAGACACCGCTAAGGCGGGCAGCGTATACACCATGGCCAGATGGCATGGGCAGACACCACTAGTGGGAGGCATGAGATGGTACCCCGGATGCGGGAGGCCTGGACGCAGACTCATGCTAATGATTGTCACACCGTACCGATATGGTCGGGCAGCTTATATATATATGCATACATGATGTGATGATGATGATGAAGTAAGCCAGCATGCATTATTTCTTTTATAATTGACAGTCAGTTACAGATTGCTCCTCATTCGATGCTTTCTATTTCATTAATGTATTATTGTTGCTTATGCCTTACATACTCAGTACAATGTTCGTACTGACGTCCATTTTCTTTGGACGCTGTGTTCATGCCCACAGGTAGACAGGGAGGCGATCCAGACTCGTAGGAGCTATTAGGTCATTGCGAGAGCACTCCATTTTTTCCGGAGGTGCCATTGATTATCCTTTTGGTATATATGTATATGCATGTTTTGGGCATGACGGGGTCCTGTCCCGTCCCTATGTCTAGTACTCTAGTAGAAGCTCGTAGATGCGTAGTTGTGGGTAGTATGGTCTCACAGTTCTCATTGTACATATACATATATTATATATATATATATTATTTAAAGGGCTCATGCATATAAAGTGAATATGTTTCAAATGATAATAGTTTTCCATGATTATGAGCATAAGAAATATGAATGAAAGCAGATAAGTAATAGAATGAGTGGTGCTCGGTGGTTAGCCCCGGGTGCCCGTCATGGCCCTAGTCGGGTCGTGACATAAGGTTTCCATTTTTTCATTATTAACTGTCTCTACTTTCTATCATAAACAAGGAGTGCTCTCGTTACACCCGAATTCTATTTGGTATAATGCTATAACTCTTATAAGGAACCATCAAAACTTGTACACATTATCTGAACGGAACAAGATGCTACTAATAGACATACGCAGCTCAACTCACTGGAATGGTAACATCTGGGCTATATGTATATAAGTTTATTTAAATATCTAGGTAGAGGTACTATCAGTAATGATTTTTATGTGAAAATCGCCCGGCTCATAAATGCGATAAAAACCACAACCTACACATCTGTAGGATTTTCCCAAAACTCCGCTACAACAACGAGCCTCTGCAAATTCTAATTACAAACTCTTGCAACCTGGGAACTAACCTATAATTCCTATCTCACTAATCTCCCTACACTAGTAAGCAACCTTTAAGTCGATCCCCAACTTGAAGTTGAATTTACAACATTTTTGTATCTAGCTGTAATGCTTCTAATAAAGCTGATAAAGATACAACTAGATAGCCCAACCTAATAAAAGTTTTCTAGACTCAAGAACTGTAAAATATAACCCTATTCTATAGCTTCTTCAATCCTCTTCTCGTACTAGGGACGCATGCCTAGATTCTGAATATACTTGATAAATCTTTTGATAGCTCGATATTTTGAATTCTCTCTTTATGGGTGCATAAACCTTCGTTTTGGTAAGACTTGGATATTTATAACATTGAGTGCACAGCAGGTCGGCACACACAAAATCCTCTTCGAGTTGTTGTGAGATGTAATAGGGTTTGTGTTGTATTTGGATTCTTGCCTTGTTGAGTCTGCTTCTTGTCCATGTAGAAGTTTTACTAATCCCAACAAATATGACAAGAAAATCTGCATACTCGACCGCAAAGTCTTTACTATAAAACTGCAAATCCTAGTTGATATAGGACTTGCGCTGGAACGTGTTCATGAACCTGTTTCATCCACCTGATTTGTCTGCCTCTGAATCTCTGCACAGTCTAAGATAGAACATGTTTACAAACCTATTTCATCATCCCCTTCTCGTTCATTCTTGTGACTCTATCTTGAGCCTGCTTTTATGATGGATGATGGAACATGTTGACAGACCTGTTTCATTGATCATGTGTTGCTCTGTGTCTTTCTTCTTCAATCAGATTTATTCATTATTGGAATAAAAATTGTCTTCAGTTTTGTCTCTCTCTTTGACTCTGATCATGTTCTTTCTCTATGTTGGAACATGTATGTAGACCTAGTTCATGTGATATGTCTACAACTCTCTTTATTCGAAAAAAAATACTTCTGAGTCATTTTCACCTTTTCTGCTTCATGATCTCTTCTGATTCATTCATCAACTGCACATGATGACTCTTTGTGATAGAACATATTTACATGTTTGTTCTATTCTTCAACGAAGTACTCTGGGACTGAGTCATCTTCATCTGCCTTTCAGCTTAGATCATGTATGCGACTGGTTTATTCTCTCTCTGATCTACTCATTGCACTTGTCTTTACATTGACACATATATGTTGATCATCTGTGTTCATGTGCCTGCATTTTTCTCTGCTGCTTCTTTGCAATGGATAATGTCTATGAACTTGTTCTATACATCCTGTGCTGCTTAATTTTTTAGGCCTTTTAAATTGTCTGGAACCTCCCCTTCATCTCAGCCAATTTCTCTATCTTTGTTCAATTACCTTGTCACTTTTTACATGTATCTAGACCTTATTTCTTTTCATTGTAGGTTCACTTTGTCAATCGTCAAAACTTCACACATGGCTTTGTGCCAACAAATTCTCCCTTTTTAATGATGACAAAACTTGTGCTCTTTACATCATGTATTTGGACCAGTTCCATTCATCTCATAGCCTCGAATTTGAACTAAGATTAAACCATGTTAGTGTACGAGTCATAAAGCAATTCAGCACAGTGATGTTAGCGTAGGGGTCATTAAGCAATTTAGCACAGTGATCATCTTCCCCCTTTTGGCAATATTAAATAGTTAACTCAGATTTTGCCAGTAAACTTTAATCAACATTGAACTCATGGCCACTGGGGCTATCGCATATACACTAGATAAGAACATTCACTTATTTAAGTAAAAAAAAAAAAAAATCATGTCACATACATAAGGCACTGATTTGTAAGATATGCAATAGTTTGTTTTTTCATTAACTTTAACAAGTACATTTCAAGTCCCTTGAGTACAATCATACACAACAGATCATTGGGACTAGATTCAAAGATTTATAAATAGATAAAATTAGAGAGAATCTAGTCACTTGGAAAGTAAATGTGACCAATGTGGATATTATAGTCTACGTGTTAGGGGATTCTAGCTGGGAGGTGCAGAATGACTTTGGTTAGAAGGGGAGGATATCTCTTCGTCTAGTTCCCCGTAATCTTCCTTTGAATCAGTCCCTTCTCTTAGATAGATCTCCTTCTTCATCCACCTTTTTCCCCTAAGAAGACCCACCATCTTTTTCCATCGATTTTGTCCATGAGGACCATGATCCGGACTGGTCTTCTTTCCTAGATGGTGGAGGGTTCTTCTCTGCTTCAACCTTCCCATACTTCTCAATGAATCCTTATGTCTCCATAGCTCCTTTTTCATGATAGCCCGATTGTATTACTCTGAGATGAGCTAGCGGTGTCTTTTCTTGAGGAGTTATTGTCTCACTGATCTTTTCCATGTTCTCTCTTATTTTGGGGTTTTTAATGTATTCCCCCTTTATATGAACTCTAACCCATTTTCTTTCTCGTTTCGCCTTTCCAGTTGGTTTGTGTCTCCGTATAACAAGGAAAGGTGGGTTAATAAGGGTGAAGTGAAGAATATAATTTGATTTTGAGGAACCAAGGGAGTGTGGGGAAGGGAGAGGTTTATCGGAACTTAGGTTGATAAAAATTTGAGGAGAAATCGGACATTTTGTTTTTCAATTTTGGCTCTGTAGTGAAGAAGTGCAGTGAATGAGACTTAGATGAATTGCAGCCGGTTTATGTAGTGATGAAGAGGAAAAGC
>NW_026716919.1:0-21381 GCF_029784015.1 Lycium ferocissimum | reverse complement strand
ACTTGAAAGAATAGAATTCTTACCTTATTCTTCAAATTTCAACCCACGCAAACGTCGTTCTTTAAACTTAACTAATTATACCACGTTGAAGAACGTCTTGAGCTCGTTAAGAATTCGCGAAGAACAAGATTTTTAGTCAAGATTGAAGGCTAGAAATTTTCTCTTTTTTTTTTCTTTCTCTTTCTCCCTTGGAGCCGTGAGCTCTTTCTCTTTTTCTTGATTTTTCTTTTGTTTTCTTGAAGATTCTACATAAATGGTCCCTTATATTAATTATCCCATGGATAATTAATTAAATCCATGGGCTTGGGCTAGCTATGGCCTACTAAGCTCCCCACTTTTGGGCCTCATTTTATTATTTTTTTGAGCCCAATTGTTGGCTAACACTTTGTAATTCATGAAACCATCTTCCAAAATTCCGACTTTGCCCTTAACCTTCCTCGATAATTCGGTGCAATGTCTCCATAGCTCGAAGACGTATTCGTACTAGTAAGGTCCAATTGTGGCCCTATTCCTCATAAGTCAAGGTTATTTCCAAATTTTCAAATACGCAAAAATGCCGGATGTAACAGCCGTCTTCAGAATGTCCTCTTCCTTGACCCTGACCTGGTGATATCCTGACCTCAAGTCTATCTTCGAGAAATATTTAGCGCCTTGTAACTGATCGAACAAATCATCAATCCTCGGGAGTGGCTATTTATTCTTTATAGTCACTTTATTCAATTGTCTATAGTCAATACACATTCGCAAAGAGCCATCCTTCTTTCTCACAAATTACACCGGCGCTCCCCACGGTGACGTACTAGGCCTGATAAAGCCCTTCTCAAGCAAATCTTTCAACTGCTCCTTCAATTCCTTCAACTCGCAGTGCCATCCTATAAGGAGAAATAGATATTGGCCGAGTGTCTGGCAATAGGTCAATAACAAAATCAATCTCCCTCTCTGGGAGGAATGCACCGGAGCTCATCCGGAAACACACCGGGAACTCATTAAACACAGGAACAGACTGAAGAGTCGCCAACTCTACTTGCACATCTTGAACTCGAACTAGATGAAAAATATACCCTTTTTTGATCATCTTCTCTGCCTTAAGGTAAGAAATAAACCTACCTCTAGGCGAGAAAGCTGACATTGCCTCTTCCACTCTAGGACCGGCCGGTACTGGGAAAGCTAAATCGAACCATCCTTGCTCTACAATCAACATTAGCATTACAAGAAGCTAACCAGTCCATGCCCATAATAACATCAAAATCAATCATATCTAATTCAATTAGATCTGCTATGGTATGGCGGTCACAAACTATAACAACACAGTCTCGGTATACCCGCCTAGCTATAATCGGATCACCAACTGGCGTAGACACCTCAAAAGGTCTAATCAACTCGGGCACTGCCCCAAACGTTTTGGAACCAAAGGGCGTAACATATGATAAAGTGGAGCCTGGATCAATCAAAGGCATAAACATCATGGGAGAAGCGATAATATACTTGTAACAACATCGGAGACGCATCTCGCGTCCTATCTACCAGCTAAGCCAATGCATACACGCGGTCTTGAAGACTCGGCCGGATGCTCCCTCTCCCCCTACTTCGCCTACCGGCGTCCGAAAAACCTATCTGGAGGGCGCACTAAAGAAGAGCGGCCACGGACCCCGTAAGCGAACAATACACTTAATCCTCGTCGGCACTCCCTCACCCTGTGGCCTAGCTGGACACATGCATAACAACCATCTGATCCCAGTCGACATTGACCGACGTGTAACTTGCCACACTGGGCACACCACGGCAAAGGGGGTCTCATCTGGCCTGACTCCGGTCTGCACTGAGAGCTTGATGTTCTAGAACTCTAACCTGCTCCGGAATAAGGAGACCGATCAAATCTCAGACCTGGAAACCGCGGAGATGCACTCCCTGCTGAATGGAAAGGATATCGAGGATGCTGCTGTCTCTGTCTTCCCCTAATCTCACCCCCAATATCAAAAGATCTGGACCACTTACCATTGCCTCGGTCACAATTACGATCTGTCCTCCTCTAGCGCTTGCAATCCTTTAAATTCTGCGCATATGCCTGTATATGGGAGATATCCATGCCTGACTATAATGCGGCAGTTGTACAAGCATCAATCAAATGTGGCCCTAGACCAACCACAAAACGATGAACTCTATCCTCCATCTCGGCCACTATGGCTGGAGCACATCTGGCCATAGAATCAAAATACACGCAATACTCCTGGACACTCATACTGCCATGCTCAATACGTAGGAATCTATCTCCTCGGGCTCGCCTGATCTCAGGAGGCAAATAATGGCAGATAAAGGCATCTGAGAACTCTCCCCACACAGCTGGAGGGGCATTCTCTCCGCTAAATAACTCCCAAGTCTAATACCACTGTACTGCAATATCACGCAGCCTATACGAAGTCAATTCTACGAACTCAACCTCATCCGCATGCATAACCCTCAAAGTCCTCTGCATACCATCAATGAAATCACGGGGTTCATATCTCGGCTTTACCACGAAAAACTCTGGAGGACCTAACCCAAGGAAGGTCTTAACCCTCGAACTACCAATCCCATCTGCCTGGTTAACACCAACTCCCTGTCGCTGAGCCTGGGTGGCTACTAATCTGGTCAACAACCGTACAACATCCCGCACATCCTGGCCCTCTGCATCTGACTAAGGAACTGGGGCTAGTGCTGGAGGTGGCGTATGCAATGTCTCAGATGACCCCTCACTCTGAATCTCATCCTGGGCTCTCGTGGCCTATCGAGTGCGGCCAGTGGCCTCGCCTGTGGCTTTCTTGCCCTTTTGGGCAGCTGTAGCTTTCTTGGGGGGCATTGCTAAAATCATAATAATTCATCAGAAAGTGAACGCCTAACACATGGCTCTATCGCAAAATGTAGGAGAGAAGGAATGACTTCATCATAAATGTCATGTAGCCTCCTGTTTATAAGTGTGGTGCACAACACGCCTATAAACAAGACTCTACTAGACACGGTGCGCGTAGACAATCCTAGGACGGAACTACTCTGATACTACTTCTGTCACGACCCAAACCAATGAAATATGACGGGAGTCTGATATCTAGCGACCAAACACCCCTAAATACTTATATGAGACATACTGAACATCAAAGGCCCATAAGTGGCACAAACTAATCTCATAAAAGGGAAACATCAGAACTTTGTAAAATCAGCATATATATACACAACATGCGGAAGAAACGATTGCAGAGCCTAGGTGCTTTGCATATCTTGTACACAAAAGAATAGAAGCGACAAGGCTACATCATCGACTACTACATACAACCGTCTAGACCTCATTGGAATGAAAAGTCAGTATAAAGGGCGGGGCAGGCCCCGTCATACCCATATGCATACACATCTCAAAAGGGCATACCAAAAACCGATTGTAGCTCGGATCGGATGGAGCGTACTAACCACTCAAGTAGATCTGCAGGTGTCCTGCGAGTCGGACCACCCGTGCATGTCAGCCACAACTGCGGGCATGAACGCGACCCTCCGAGCAACGGGAGTCAAGACGGATAATGTGCAGTATGTAAGGCATAAGAACAACATATACATAAGAATCATGGATAAAATCTGAACTCATAAACTGAAATGACTAACTGCATGTACTTGTGTAAACTAGTATCTGCCTAAATCTGCATAACTGATAATGCCTCTGTGGGCACATAATATGCATGCTCATACCTATCAATGATGGCCGTGCATCTATATGAGTGCGTATATAATGCCTGATGTATGTGAGTATATAACGCCTATAAGCCTCTATGGCATCTCGTCATATCATATTGGCTCCTCTGCGGCCATAATCAATATCATCGTCATAGTAGTAATGCGTATACAATGCCTATACCTCTTGTCATACTTTGCATATATCTAATATTCGCGTATATAACGCCTTCTAGTCGCGGGTTAATATACATAATATATAATGAATGTAATGCATGGATAGACTGTATACACAGAACTGGTTACATGAGACTGGACCCATGAACAGAAGGATCACTCATAAATGGGGTACATGAATATCAAAAACTGAAGTACTCCTAATACTTCTAAGAGTAGAGTAATATGAAATCTCGCTTACTCGCTTGTTGGATCATATCATAGGATCATGCCAAAAGAAGGAAAGGTTAGTCTTATCATACCTTGAAGTATACGCAATCACCCAACTTCTACCTCTTGAACTTGCAAGTCTACAATTAAGATAACATAGGGCTTAATTAGGCTATTTACTTCGCTTACTAGCCATCCTCAAATGCGTATAAAGCTCAACGAACTATAGACAATAATTTCCTTTTAAGCTTACAACTCTCCAACTTCTCATTCGATCCCACATCAACTACAATACTCATATCAACAACCCTAAAACAACCCTATATCACTACATTGCCCTTTATTAACTTAACACTTTCACAATTACCTTTTCTTCACTTAACATCACTAAACTCTTGATAACCAACTTAAATATAAGGGTAGAAATCATTTACATACCTTGAGGGGCCAAGAATCCCAAGAATCACTTCAACTTCAACTCCCTAAACTCCACAGCTTGAAGAAACCGTAGAAGCAACCTTCTTCTTCACCATCTCGCGTTTAAGGGTCCGGGTCTTGGCAAATCTTCACTAATATGATGGAAAATATTGGGAGAAAATATATTAGGATTTTATGATTTTTGGAAGGAGGAAAATATCAAATAGGGTCGTGGACCACCTATTTATACTTAGAAGCAAAAAGGCTACAACGGTCCGGTTCGACGAGCGGGTCGACGGCCGACTTCGTCGAGCCGTCGGCCCGTCGACTCGTCGTCCGCCCCGACCTGCCCCTAGCAGAGATGCATGGCTACGGGATCCCATCGACGCCGCATGTCGACGGTCCGTCGAACATTTCGACGACCCATTGACGATGACTAGTGTCCTGCAGGTTTTTCTGGTTCAGTTCCGATCGCGTCGACTTGATTCGCTCAACTTTTAACTCTATAGATTGCCAGGAATATCTGCTGGTATCCTTGTACATGGGGTAAGACATTTTCTACCTCTCAACTCGGGCTCGGGCTTCTATTCCAAGGGCATACCCGACTAGAAAATCATAGGTTCTACCACTACGAAGACGAGGGGTGTAACACAGGGCCACAACAATATTAACAATAATGGCCCCACATGACCAAAAATCACAAAAAGAAAACATTACGTACCTGAAGACAATGGTGTCTCTGTCTAAAAACATTACCTACCTGAAGACAATAGTGTCTCTGTCTGAACCTCCTTTGGGAGTGGAAACAAGTGTGGATACTTGGACCTCATATCTTCTCCAGCTTCCCAAGTCATTTCTTCCTTAATACTATTTCTCCACAAAACTTTAACTGAAGCTACATCTTTAGTCCTCAATCTCCAAACTTGTCTATCTAAGATAGCAATGGGAACCTCTTCATAGGATAATTGCTCGATAACCTGAACATCATCTACAGGTACAAGATCTCTAATGCACTTGCGAAGCATTGACACATGGAAAACTGGGTGGACTGACTCCAAGTCTGAAGGTAGATCTAACTCATAGGCCACCTGGCCTACTTTGCGTATAATCTTGTAAAGCCCAATGTACCGAGGACTAAGCTTACCCTTCTTACCAAACCTCATGACGCCTTTCATAGGTGACACCTTCAAGAAAAGCCAGTCACCAACTTTGAACTCTAAATCTCGTCGGTGATTATCTGCATAAGATTTTTGATGACACTGAGCTGTGAATAATCGATCCTGAATAAGCTTGACCTTCTCTACCGCTTGCTGGATCAAATACGCCCTACTAATTTTGTCTCCCCCACTTTGAACCATCCAATTGGTGATCTACATTTTTGTCTATATAAGGCCGCATACGGGGCCATCTGGATGCTGGAATGGTAGCTATTGTTATATGCAAACTCAATGAGCGGTAAATGATCATCCCAACTACCCCCGAAGGGCCATGACGGGCACCCGAAGCTAGCCTACCGAGCACCGCTTAACATGCTTTTCATAATCATTTCTAGGTGGACCACATGACTAATTCATAAACATCATAATCTGTAAGGGCATGAATCCACAAGATAATAGCACATCTGTATGACCATCATCAACTATGCCCATATATATAAGCCGACACGACTGCCAAAAATGATATACAAAAATATGAACCGCTGAGTTGATAGGACATCTAGCTATATACATCTGTCTACGAGCCTCTAACCGGAGTGCATAACATCATCAAGACTGGACAGGACCCCGCCATGCCCAAAATGTACACAAAAGAATAATACCACTTTTAACTGCAGCTTCGAAGCAAATGAAACGCCTCTGTACAATTGTTGATGAAGCTCTTAGGGATCTGATCTGTATCCCTACCTACTTGCGGGCATGAACGCAGCGTCCATAAACAAAAAGGACGCCAGTACGAATAATGTACTGAGTATGTAAGGCATGAATAATAACATAATAAAAGATATGAGAATAACATGAGATAAGAGGAATAACCTGTACATCTGACTGCCTCTTAAGGCGGATGTCATGCATGCTTAGCTTTTTTCTTAAAAAAACATCTTATACATATATATAGCATACTGCCCTGCCATATAGGCATGGTGTGATCATCATTTCATCATCATCCCACGTTCGGGATGGTATCATAAGCTGCCCACTGCAGTGGTATGCACATCTATATGCCTGCCCGGCCGACTATAGTGCGGCGCGGTGTGAGAAAATACATGCATATATATAAAGCATGCATGAGAGCCCAAATAAAAGTTATAACTCTATCAGAGTGACGTAAGGTCGGTAAACCTCTGATTTCTATTATGGAACCATCATCATCGCTATATCTCACCTTGAAAGAACAATTATTATAAGATGAGATCAACAACAATGAATAAAATCAATAATCATGAAACAAGCTCAATAATATCATAATGACATCAAAACTATAAGCTTTGGTATCTCTAGAAATGGAATCATCATCATCATGAAGAACACTTATCAATAATATCATAAGAACCTTGAGAATCATGAGTTTCTAGCATTTGAGGAATAAGGATATTATAGATATCGTGTGTAAGTTCACAACAAAGGAATCATGCCTTAAGAAAGAAAGGGACAGCCTTAACATATCTTGTCGACTCCTTAATTGACTTAATGCCTATCCTCCCAAGCTTATAAATCTACATTCAAGACGATTTACACTAAGGGTAAGTCATTGAAATGTTTATAAGGTCAAACTAGATTAATTGGTAAGCTAACAAAATTTGGGCAACATCTTCCCTATATCACTTACTCCCACCAAATTCTAAAACAACTCCCAAGCAACAATAACAACATCAACAATACCATAACCAAAGATTTATATTCAAATTGGACTCAAATCAATCCAAACTTCTTTTCATAATCAATCCATAACAACAACTTCAACACAATCCCTTATACACTTGTATACAACACTTCCTCATCATCATTATTATCCCTCATAGCAAGATTATACTCATAACATACTAATAATCATAACTCAAGTTAATTTACAACTCAAAATATCAACAAATTCATATTTGAACTTTTCCTCTAATTTCCTCTCCTCAAATCTTAACATAATTACCAAATAAACTCATAAGCATGGAACTAAGATAAAATCTTACCTCAAAATTCAAGAACACTTCAGTTCCAAGGTTACTCCACCTTAAGAAAACTCACCTAAGCATCTTCAAGAAGAGGAGATAAGTGTAGTGTTACATCTCGGAAATTTTGAGTTGTTTGCATTATGAGTAGACTAACGTAAGCCTAAAGTGGATGTGAAGTCCTTATGAGATTAAGGAGAGTAATTGATAACTTTAAATGTGTACGTTAGGGTTTTGGAGTCATAGGAATTGGTGGAACAAAGTTCGTCAAAGGAAGTGGAGTGTGAGTCATGTTCGGGAATATTCGCAACAATCGAGTTATACTTTGTTTAGTAATGACTTGAGGAGGATCTATATAGCCCCTTATATGGATAATGAAGTGTTATACAAGTGCCAAGAAGGTTCCACAAGGATTGAAAGTCAAACGAATCAAAGGGAGCAACTTATCGGAGATAGGCAATTTGACGAACCATTTGACAGACCGTAGGGTGTTTGACAACCCGTCAAATGGTGGAGCCACCACCGTGAAACATTCACAGTGAGTCATGTTTGGCTGGTCCATTTAACAATCCATTTGACGGACCGTAGGAAGTTTGACCGTCTGTCAAAGTGGACGTCAAAATACCGATGGGATTTTAAGTGATGCTTTATATATTTCATTTTACCTCATTTGGATTCATTATTTCCCCTAATCAGATCTTAGAGCTCTCCAAAACCCTCTCCTCAAGTCTATAAACTAATGTTACACCCCGTGCTTGCGGAGAAGCACTTATCAAATTTGAGCGTAAGTATGTTGAACTATGGCTAAGTCAAACAACTTTGGAGTATAAGGGACGAAGCATTATTAAGTACATTTGATGAGTAAAGGATGCATATGAGGAATTCTAGAAGGTCCTATAAGGAATTGAGTGGAAGGAGTTGAGTTAGTATGACTTTGGAAAAAGATGAGCGTTACTTTGAACAACAAAGTATGAGCCAATTTGGGGAAAGCATATATTTTAGTATATGAGGAGTTTTGAAGTAAAGCAAAAGCATAAATTGAAGTTCATGAAGTTTAGTTTCCAACGTAGCAAACCGCTCATCGATACGACATCGGAGTAGAGAATTATAGACGTTACAAGTCAGGCTGGCAGAGCAGAAATGCGCAGCTACAATGCACGACACGCACGTGAAAATTTCTAGGTCGGTGCAAACTGACCCTAGAACAGTATAAAAAGGGGATTTACCCCTTATTTTCATTCAACCACCTCCCCAAACCTTCCCTAACCCCCTAGAAAATTCTCCCAACTTCCTCCATAGAATTTTAGCCCAAATCAGGTGAAACCCCGGGATTTAGGCTTGGGAAGCGTATAAGGTCTTGTAGTTCGTATTCTAAACAACGAATCTTGATGAATCAAAGGAGGCCGCCAAAGATAAATAAGATTTCAAGCTCTAGAAAACTTGATTTAGGTAAGGATATTCTTTATTATGGGTATTATGAATTGTACCATGGAAATTTAGTTGTTAAAGCTCCGTAAAGTCTAGTGATTGGTTGAGAAATTGGAAAAATATCGTGTGGGATGTTTTATTGAGCATATTAATGTTGATGATATTGGTGTTGCTTGTCATGACCCAAGCCGGTGAGTCGTGAAGAGCGTCTAACCTCTAGCAACCAAACACCCCTATACTCATATCTGAATCTTACTAAACATCAAGGGCCCATAATGGCATAACCTGATCTCATAAAAGGGAAACATCAAAACTCTGTACAATCTGCATATATACACAGACATGCCAAGAACGGTGCTTAAGCCTAGGTTGCTAAATATACCGTACATAAAAGAATAGAAGCCGACCAAGGCTATATCATCTGACTACTACATACAACTGTCTACAGACCTCTATTGCAATGAAAGCTGTAGAAAGGACGAGACAGGGCCCCTCATACCCATATGCATACACATCTCAAAAGGCCGGCATACCAAAAATCGACCGGGCGTGACTCCGGATCAAATGGAGCGCACCGACCACTGCTAGATCTAGAGGTCCCACCGAGCCGCACCACCGTCCGTCTACCCGTACTCGCGGGCATGAACACAGCCCCCGACCAATGGAGAGTCGGTACGGATAATGTACTGAGTATGTAAGGCATAAGAACAACCTATATAAATAAGAATCATGAGTAAAATCTGAACTCATAAACTGAAATAACTGTCTGTATGTACTTGTATGAACTAGTATCTATATGTATCTGCATGAATCTATATAACTGATGATGCCACTGTGGGCTCATAATATGCATGCTTATGCCTAGCAGTGAAGGTCATACATCAAGATATATATGCGTGTATAACGCCTGATATATGTGTGTGTATAACGCCTGTAAAGCCTCTATGGCATCTCATCATATCATATCGGCTCCTCTGCGGCCATAATCAATATCATCATCAATGTGCACCAGTTGATCAGGTGGTAATACGTACATAACGCCTATCTCTCTTCTCATACCCCCCCCCCCCCCCACACACAGAGGCTATTTGCCTCTCTTACTAACCATCTTTAAACGCATAAAGATGTCACACCCTAATTAAGCACATAAGGAAATCCCTTTTTTTTTTCGACAAATCAAACATGCTTTTCATCTTTTTCAAATCAAATAAAACCTGTAACCATAACAAATCTGTAAACACATGAAATTCATAACACAATGCATAATGATACAAATGCTTACATAGCCGCTTACAAACGAACATCTCATACACACGACACCGTCGCAAAGTCTCTAACACGAAACGGACTCTCACAACATAAATACTCGACTCGGAAAGACTCCGGAGAAAGTGGAGCTCGCCAATCAATGGAACATCCGCTCGCTAATATCCTCTACTCATCCGAATACACTGTGGCATGAAACGCAGCCGAAGAAAGGGGGTCGGTACGACATAAGTACCGAGTATGCAAAGCGAAACATACAAAAACCAAGATCATAACCGTAGTAAGAAGTACGGAAAAGTGAGCACAATAACCCGAATACCAAAGGCTTGTATACGAAACACAAATCGTATCCGCCCATAATGGACCGAGTGACATACGCAAATAATCATCATACTCATACCGAAACACATCATAACCTGTCATATGAGATAACATTAACCGATGTGGGATTTGCCTAAACCAATGTGGGATTTGCCTAAACCAATGTGGAATTTTGCCTCATCATTGGGTTTGCCCCACCATCGGTGAACAAACTCATCGTATCATCATACATCATCACATATCGTATGCGGTCCAAAGTGGGACCCGGCGGACAGAACGTGGTCGCCACCCTATCTGGCGCCACAACACAGCATAACACCAGACGTTTTAAATCTCCGTATCCCCATCACGCATCATAACGCCAAACACAAAGATAACACCAAGTATAAACGGAACCGCCCTCTAGCGAGGAGCTCGAAACCGTAACACGCAAGATAACACCGAATATATCATAGTGCGCACGATAACATACCGGCCGGATCCGGGAAAGAGGTAACACAAAACGCACGAGCAAACATCGTAAGTAGCCATAATCATACAAATCATCATTTCAAACTCAACCAAATAACCAAAGCGAACTATTGGTTCGAAACCGAAACGATAGTCAAATCGGGTTTTCTTCCGAATCCCACAGGGAGCATATCAAACCGAACTTCAAAAACCATAGTTACGTACCAAAATCATGTGCATAAAAATCCTTATTTCAAACTCAACCGATAAATAAGTAATCATACTCGGGGTCGGAAAGATAGTCATATTAGTTCTTTTTCAAAAATAGGTCATTATAACCAACATAGAAAAGTCGCGGGACCACGGACGAGCGTCAACCCAATCCGGGGCCCGCTCTAAGAATCAAAGTCCTTACTCGTCATAAAATCATTTGCGAAGGAATCAAGGCGATCCGAGCTCTTTCTTAAAGTTACGGTCGTTCGTAGTTTCGAACTCGTTCAGGAACAAATCTCTTTTTGAAAAACAAAATTCTTTTGAAAACAAAACTCTTTTGAAAACCTTAAAAATTTAATCATATAAAAGATATAAGAATCATAACTCAACCGCATTAAGGATACGAATATCAAGAGACGAATGAGAATCGTTTACGAGCTCAAAGCAATCCAATACCGTTCATGAAAGTTACGAACATTTTTAGACGTAAGATCCTTTCAAAGTAAAACCGTTTACACAACTTTTCAAACTCAATCATATCAAAGACATACGAACCACAACCTAACCATACTAAGGATGCCAACATCAAAAGCAAATACGAATCACAAACATACTCGAAACCTAAGAATGGAGTTACCCGAGGCACAAATCATGTCATACCTTAATCCGTCTAAGACATGCCAAAGAAAAGAAGGGTAAGCTTCACATACCTCGGTTTGCTTCCTAAGCTAGTCCAAACGTAAGTCTTGTCTTCTCAAAATCTACAACAACATCAATAGGCATCGAACATTAACCATGAGCGTCAAAGAATTCAATTCCAAGCCATAACTTTTATTTACGTAAATTTGGGCAGACTTCCTATAAATGCAACAACCCCGAGATTCAACTCGCCAAATTCAACAACCATGCCAATAACCATATAAACGACATTAATAATCAATCTCAAACGCATTCTAACATTTATAACTCCTTTCTACACAATTCGACGACATTCTTTTATATTCAATTCAACTACATATGTTCGAACCAACATCGACGATCACATGTCCAAGTACTAATCCAAATCATTCAAACAAGATTTCAAGAACATTTCGGACAATTCACAAATTATTCAAATCAGCCCACTCAACATACAAAATGCCACCCGAAGCACTCCAAGTTCAAGAAAACATCAACAACACATTTCTTCTCTTCCAAATTCATAAACCATACTAACAATCCATACTTTAACAACATTAATCCCATAAATTCAAGAAACTATATTAAAATTACATTAGCTTCTCCCACAACCTACAAACGATTCCAACTTCCATTTAAATCATTAAACCTCATTTTCATCATAAAATCCATACAACAACAACCAAAACATACTAAATAAAATTTGTTCATTCTTTGCCAAACAAAACAGTCCCATTTTCGGCCAGCCCCTTCAACACACAAATTCCATGATTTTTCATCCATTTCCTCACACTACAACACATTTAAACCATCCATAACATATGAAAAGAGGATTAAAACTTACCTTCTTCACTTAGTTCTTCAACATTTTCTTGTTCCCATGCTCCTCTAATTCCAAATGAAATTATATTCGTGACTATGCGTTGCCCGGACTTCGATTGGTACTTCGTTACTTGAAATTTCACTCAAAATTCTCATTTTGTGAGGTATATTTGCTCCTTTTTTGTGCTGAATTTTCTGGAAATTTTTGGAACTTTGGCTGGAAAAAATGAGATTTTTGTCCCTTAAAACAGAATGTCAGTCGGTTTTACCGTAGCTACGATCGTAGCGATCTTATGTAGCGTATGCGCAGCGGTGCCGCGGAATGCTGTTTCTGCGTCGACGATTCAGTTTGTAACGTCTATAATTCTCTACTCCGATGTCCTATCAATGAACGGTTTGTTGCATTACAAACTAGACTCGACGAACTTCATTTTAGGACTTTGAACCACCTTAAAACTCCACATATACTATGGGATATGCGCCTCCAAAGTTAACTAAAATCCTTCCCGCGTTTCTCAAATTTTCGTCGAACTTATTTTCTTCAATTTGCTCAATCCCGAAATATTCCAAAATTCTCCATACATGATATTTATCACTTATTACACTAATAATGGCCATGTTCCCGTGTTTCAAAATATTCTTTCCCGATTACGACTTACGAGATCGTAATTCACCCTTTTTCTTCGTTGTTACGTACTTTCCATGGCTTGTGCCTTTCAAAACATCCCATCACTACGATGAGGTACATGTCAAACTCATGCTCTGAAAACGCGGGGTATAACAAAAGAGCTTAACGAATTATAGACAATAATTTTGTCACACCCCGATCTCACTAGGGTGTGATGGGCACCCGACCCCGTAACCGGAGCCGAGCGAACCCACTGACTCTTCCTACGTACTAAATTTTTTTGAAAACTCTACGTCAAGTATACATAATAAGGCTACTGGAATAAACCTTTCTTTAGAATCAAGTAAAATATGTAACTATACGGACTTGTATCGTAGTACAAGCCGACTCGAAACCCACGATAACTCTAACTTGGACATGATATATAGCATAGGGCCTTTGACCGGCAATCCTCCAGCAAATGGAGATGCCAACTCCGCTGGAATCGTCTATAATAGCGTCGATCCCAATGAAACGCAAATCTCGGTAAACAATGTCTTGAGTATGTAAGCGAGGAGCATAGCAACATAGTAAAAGATATAAGCATGAATAATAACAAGATTCCATGTCGTGAGGTAAAGGGATAACTTTGTACATAGGGACGGTGTACGCATAGGAACATAGAACATATCGTAGGATAGCTTATATAAGGACCCCGTCTTCCACATGCTTGTTTTTCTTTTCCTCTTTTTGAAAAAGAACATTTCTTTTCTTAGACACGAGAAAATAGAGTTTATGTCATAACACGGTATCATAGCATAGCATAGGGTATCGTAGTGTCATAGCATAGCGTAGTATATCATAGTATCAAGCATAGCATATATCACATATGCCCACAGTATAATTCCCGCGTCCGGGCATCCCGCGTCCGGGATGATATCAAGTCAAGTACGGATACATGCACCGTGAGTACCCGGCGCTCATAGCGCTCCGCCCTTTCCCGTTTCCCCAAATACATTTTTATACGTAGATATATATATATATACACCATGATCCCAAGAAAAATCGGTACTTATCGGAGTAGACGTAAGGTCGGAACCCCGATCGCTTTATGGAGTAATCATGGCCGCTTTGTCCCACCTTGAAGGGACGATAATTATAAGGCGAGACTATCAACATAGGACATGTCAAGCATGCTCGGGTTATAGACATAGCATAGGGCGACATCATCGTAGTCATCATAGAATCATGGCCGTCATTCATAGTCATCGTAGAATCATAGGCATCATAGTCATCATGAACATAGTCGTCGTAGGATCTTAGACATTATAGATCCATGGTCGTCATAGGATCATAGTCATCATAGATCATAAAAAATTGGCAATATTGTAAAACTTAGTTTTTTAAAGAAAAATGTATATTTTGAAAAACACTTGAAACTTTTAGTAAAGAAAGAAAATATTGTGAAGCTTAGTTTTTTAAAGAAAAATGTATGTTTTGGAAAACACTTGCACTCTTTTAGTAAAGAAGATCATACCTTGGGGTCGAGGGTTTAGTTAAAAACAACTCTTATTTAATAGTCGAAAAGATGTCCAAAAGTTTCCTTAAATTATAGAATGAAAATAAGCTAAATGGAACAATAGGAGAGAATTCGGGAATAGTGGGCCCACCTCGAGTCAAACGGCGGCGTATCACATTCACGTATATTACGACATGGCGTCACTTGGAGGGTCTTAGAGTAATCGAGTCTTATTTGGGTAAGTTACGGAGGTTAAAGAAGTTTTTCCGACATTTCGCGCAAGTTCTAATTCAATTCTCTTTTGAATGAATAGTAACTATTTTCAATCTTAGATTAGAAAAGGAATGATCCCCGGGACATGTGGTCAACTTAGTACGTCTAAGACATGCCATAGAAAGAAGGGTGAAGCCTTACATACCTTTTCCGCTTCTTATGCTTCTCCAAATTCGAGCTCCAAATCCGCCAAAAATCTACAAATGGTCACATTTACCAAATCTTGGTTAGAAGCCTTTAGTGATTGAATCTTAAGGTACACTTGCCTACAAATTTTGGCGACATTTCCCACCGTAAATGCGCCATCCCCGAGATTCTAGCTGTTGATTCAACAACAACAACCCGAGAATGGAACTCGGCCAATATCAACAACAATGCCAACAACTCAATTCAATTAGATTCCATCCAATTCATATAACTTTCAAACGATTCATTCAATATATTCATCCATCCAACACCTTCCAACTCAATGAATATTACAACATATATCTTCTTATAAACTATATCAACAATCTTATATGTTAGCAAGATCATTTTCATCAATACAAGAAATCATGTTACAATCTCATTATGTTCCAAATCAGCCCACAACACTTTTGTCTTCAATTTAGATCATCAAACCTTCATTTCTTCACATAATCCACAACAAACAACAACTACATACTACATAAAATTTGTCCATTCCTTGTCATGCCAAATCAGCCCATACGGCCACAACATCATTATATATAATTCCATGAGTCTCATTCATTATCTACACACTACAACAACACACAAAACATGCTAGATTACACTAAATAAAATTGTTCATCATACTTGCGTCAAACCACATACACACGTGACATCCAACATGCCCAAGCTTCATGATTTTATCCATTTCCATGCACTATAACATGTCCAAAACATCCGTAAAACATGTAAAGAGTTGAATCTTACCTCCTTCTCTTGCCTTCTTCACACGGCTAGGCTTGCTTTTCTTCAAAACCGGTGGTTTCTTTCTTTCCAACAACTAGTCCACATAGAGGACCTTCTAATTAGTGGGAAAACAAGAAGAAATAATTTCTCCACTGATCATTTGCCATGGGATTTCGACATCTCTCTCTTTCTTTTTTTTTCTCTTGTTTCTTTCTTTCTCTCCACTCTTCTAACTAGAAAAAAATGGCCAACTATATATATATATATAGCCTCCATAAGCACATGAGGGGCACATGCCCCCTCTCTTTCTCTAGAAGTTTCATTCTTTTTCTTGAATTTTCTTTAAATACAAATATGGCCCCTTTCTTGAACTTTCATGAAACTCTTGTGAAATTCCCATTTTACCCCTCGACTTTTCTCAATATTACCATTTTGTTCTGGCCTTCCGCATTATTCCCACGACCCGTTTTGCGATTTTCTCTTCTTGCCCTTAGCCTTTCTTAATATTTCCGTCCAATAATATTCATAAATAATATTCATAACCAACTCGGACATTAAAATTATTTTAGAACATGGTCTTGACCTTAATTTCTTACCATTATCCCACAACGTCCGAACTGTACGATTACAAATTTCCCTTGTAAGCTTACAACTCTTCAACTTCCCATTCAATCCAGCATTAACCACAACAACAATAACAACGCTTATATATATAAATATATACTCAATTTTATCCCCAATCATCTCTTAAAATAGCCTCAAGTCACTACCTTGCCCTTCATCAACTTACCACTTCCACAATTGCCTTCTCTTTACTTAAAATCACTAAAACTCTTGGTAATAAACTCCAAATACAAGGATAGAAATCATTTACATACCTTGATCTAAGATTCAATGATCAACTTGACTCCAACCCATCAAAGAAACCGGAACAACGTAACTCCGGCAAGCACGGGTTCACGGGCTCGGACCTTACTAAATCTCCACTAATAATGATGGAAAATATTGAGAGAGAAAATATTAGGGTTTTTCTGATTTGGAATGGAGGAAAATAAGAAATAAGGTTGTGAACCACATATTTATACTTGGAAGCTAAAAAGCTACAGCGGTTCGGTTCGACGAGCGGGTCGACCAAGTGTCACTTCGTTCGAACATTCTTATTCCTCGCGCGTCGACGGTCACGATCGTTATGACCGTCGAGGCTGCATGTCTGCTGATTTTCTCGGTTCGGTTCGGATCGCGCCGATTCGATTCGTTCAACTTCTTCCGTAAATTGCCGGGAATACTGTGCCATTTACAATAAGACACTTTCTATCTTCAAAATTTGGGCTCGGGTCTGCTATTCCAAGGCATACACGACTAGAAAACCATGGGATTCTACTCTTATGAAAACGAGGGTGTAGCATTCTTCCCCAGATATCAATGTTCCAACTAAGTTATAAAACTTTCGGCGAGTTTCCCCTGTGCCTGCACGTCTCGCACACAACAACCCCAGAAATAATGCCATACGGGGCCACATCCATACATACCATGGCCTCACCCGACCCACGATCACGATAGCGATGAGATAATACATGAAATGAACCTCTGTCAACTGGAAATGTGGGTACTTAGTATTCATTGTCTCTTCCGCTTCCCAAGTCACTTCTTCAACATTCTTATTCCTCCACAAGACTTTAACAGTATCGTAGTTCCGACGGACACCTTTCCCATTAAAGCCACTTGAACTTCTTATATAATAGCGCACACATATCATCGGTACCACTCTTGAAGGGTCTCCGAATTTACGAAGTATAAATACATGAAATGCATGTCTTGTCAACTTAGAAGCAATTCTAGCTCGTATGCCATAATCACGGTCACACGAATGATCTTATGCGGCCTGATATATCGAGGCTCAACTTACCATTCTTGTCAAACCTCGTATCAACTGACGGAGGAGCCACCGGGCACCTCTTATCATACATTCACATTTACATCTAGGTGAGCCAAATAGCTAAATCATACTTTCTATCCATCATTCATACTATTCCCATTGGACAACAATACATTTATTGTAACGCCCCAAATTTTTTTTTAAACTAGCTCTCGAATTTTTGATTGACCATATCTTGATAGTAAGGGTATATTTTACTTCGCACTTCCTGAATGTGAACTTGACGACATTTGAAACTTGTTCGAAGTGTTATGGTGTAGTTATATAAACTACTCATACTATGATTATCTTATTAAATTTATTAAATGGATTAGATATTTATAAAAGTGGGCAGCCCACTTTTTATTTTATTTTATTATTTTTCATCCTTATCTTACTAAGTAAGATATATACCCTTTGGTTCTTATCCTCTCATCCCCACACTTCCAAAGAGTTCTTGAGAGTTCCTAAGGATTCCATAACCTTCCACAATCTTCCATAATTTTCCATAATTTTCCATAATCTTCTATAACCTTCCACAATCTTCCATAATTTTTCATAATCTTCTATAACATTCCATAATCTTCCATAATCCTCCACAACCTTTCATAATCTTCCATAATCTTCTATAACATTTCCATATCATCAAGAGAGAAGATCAACATCAAAACCCCAAGGATAATCCATGGAAGGTAATTGTCCTTGTTTCTCTCCAAGGTGGTGATGAACTTGATCTTGGAAAGAGTTGAATAAAGTGAGGTTCTTCTACTATAAAGTATATATGCTCTTGTACAAGCTAAGAGGAATTATTTGACGAAGTGGACTTTGGTTGGTCTATGGCGTAGACGATTTGAACTCTCAGTTTTGGTAGAACTTGTTGTGTGGTAAAACGCCAAGGTTTGTGTATAAACTTGAACTTGGAATATCTTTAATTTCTAGAAGTTTTGAAGTATCTTGATGGGTTATTTCCTTACTTTCATCTTATATCATTGTATGGTTATTATCTCAAGTATTGCAAAACTTTCGCTAAATCGCCACTGTATGCAATTGCTTGATCATTTTGCATTCTTGTTGGGACTTCGTCCTTCTTGTTGCGGTGACTTTGTCATCAATATCGCATACCTCTCGATTCGGATCTTGCCCATCTTGACTTTGGATTTACATTTCGTCTTGATGATGGATTTTCGTCCATTTTCGAGTACGAGTGGAAAGCCACTTTCAGCATAGCTCTTGATTCTCTTGACTATTGGGTGACGACCCTTCTTTATTTGGGGCTTCGGTCCATCTTGATATTGAATGTGCTTGGTGTGATGGTGTCACGACCCAACTCGAGGGCCGCGACGAGCACCCGGTGCTAGCCGGTGGGCACCTTAACATACTTGTACACATCACATTCTAGGTGAGCCACATAATTATTTTACACTTTTCATTCATCATCATTCTAATCTCGTCGGGCAACAACATATCTATATCATCAATAACATCTATGCCCATATGAATGTACATGCGCCGACAAGGCGACCAAACAACATCTCAAAATATAGGCCGACAAGGCCGAACATGTCTAACCATATACACAATGTCTACGAGCCTCTAAGAAAGGTACATCATATCATAACATATGGGCGGGACAGGACCCCGCCGTGCCCATGAATATATACACAAAGAATCTATACCAAAAGTCATAGCTCCGAATGAAGTGGAGCTGCGCTATGTAGTCTACGAGAAAAATACGGCTATGGATCAAATCTGTCTCCCCGGCCACCTAACGGGCATGGCCCATCATCACAAACAAAAGGACGTCGGTACGAAGAATGTCTGCAGTATGTGAGCATGATCAATATCAATGTGGGAGCATAAAGGATAACATATGAAATAATATAGGCGGGAGGCAATAGTATCATCATCGTAGCACTTACACTTTTACATAAGACGTTCCATTTCTATTTCGTACTCGTGTACATACAATTGTATTCTTGCTCATTTACCTTTCGTATCTACTTTAGTATTCGTATTCATGTCTCCCTTCATACTCATGCTCATATCATCTACATTGCATATTCATAGCCCTTACTTGGCACTTACATAGTCTCAACATATTCGTACTCTAATCGTTATCATACATATAGCATAGTCGTACTCATATGGATATCATACATATAGCTTATTCATAATTACTCATATAGATGTCATATATAGCTTATTATATTGCGTACCCGACGAACAAGTTCGGTGTTTCTCATACAGCTACGAGGCTCGGTGTTATTCGTGCATTCGCCTACCTGCAGGGCTCGGTGTTATTCGTACCCAAGCTGCGATTGTGCGCGCGTGTTATATATAGATATACGTATTCATTATATTCTACCCGGCCATATAAGCTCGGGGTTCTGATAGCCTCTCATGGGCACACATAAATATATACATACATACTTATCATATTCTACCCATACATATAAGCTCGGGGTTCACAATGGCCTCTCATAGGCACACGTACGTGCTAACTCGTATCTATCTCTTAGCCTTCTTATTATCGTCATTCAATTCATTCTATCCTTAGAGCATTACTCGCCGTATAAGGACTTAGTACAATCGCATCGTTGGCTTAATAGCTTCTCGAGCTAGGATCATCAGAAAGTATCATGGACTCATAAGAGATGAACAATTGGTCCAAGAACCATGCCTTATAAAAGAAGGGTTAGCCTTACATACCTTTCGTGCGACTATTCTATCAATTTCGAGCGTTCTTCAAAACCCACGTTCTACCCTTCGTTGAGGCATACTCATATTAGATGGTGGATAGAATTTGGCATTAATAACTAATTCTAGAGAAAATTGGACAGCATCTCCTTTATTTATACGACTTTGTCACACCCTTAATCCGATAGGGTGTGATGGGCACCCGACCCTTACTTAGAGCCGAGCGAACCCTCTGACTATCATAATACTCGTAGTCATAATGGGCCCTTAACCAGATCGTAAGTGCATAATGAAAAATTTTCAAAAAAATGAACATACTTTATATCTTTTCAAATCAAACAAAACTTGCGACCGACCAAACGTTTTCAGTTAAAAACGACGGCATAGGCGCTCAAATGACATCTTATAAAACGACTTGTTGAAAGTCTCAAATTCGGTACCCATAAAAACATATACATTGACTGGGCCTCCGGGGAAAAGGAGCTCGCCCAAACCCCTGGAACATCTTCGCTAATGTCTTACCGGGGGTACCGCGGATGAAAGCAAACCCCCGAAAAAGGGGGGGTTATACGGAAAGCTTGATATGTAAAACCCCAAAACGGAAAGGGATCAAAAAAAAG
>NW_026716918.1:0-50524 GCF_029784015.1 Lycium ferocissimum | reverse complement strand
ATAAGCACTATTCATATATCATTATAACTTGTTGTTCTTCTCTCTTATTTACAAAGCAATCAGGAGTTGGTTTTGGGCACCCATGCAAGCTTGGGTCCCTTTCCTTCAACCATGGGATGGATCAGCTCCTTCTCTGTTTTGACTCTGCTTTCTTCACTCTTCAGTAGTTGATGTTTCACTCTTATGATCTTACCAAGTGACTCTTCTCTTTTCGTGTTCATATTAATGTTTGACTATAAATAATCCATAGCCATGAGTGCAGTGTGATTAGCCTTATTTTCAGAGTCATCATCCGAGCCCCAGGCTGTTACTATAGCTTTTGTCGTCTCTTTGTTTTTGCTCACTTCCTCTTTCTCCTTTTCTGTCCTTCTCTTTTTCCATTCTGTTTCCCATTGTGGACAGTCCTTGATCAGGTGATTAGTTTTATCACACTTGAAATATCCACTTGCCGGTCCTCTATCAATACTTCTACCTCTTTTAGAGTTTTTTCCCTTTTGATTTTCCCTTATGAGGAATCTTCCGAAATTTCCTTGTAATCAGGGTGATGTCATTTTCATCTTCTCCCTTCTTTGTAGGATATTTAAGTCCCTTAATGACCCTTCTCCATAATTCGTAATCTTTTGCCCATTGGGGGTCTTTCATACGACCTTTCCACCATTTATAGCATTGTTCATTAAGCAATGGAGGGCTTCGAGTTGATTGTCCCTCACTGTGTCCAGTAGTTGGTGAGACATTCATCATGATATTCTCCCATTATGTTAACCTTTACGAGGAGAACCTGCTCTGATACCACTTCTTAGCTTTGCACGACCTAAGTATCTGTCCCAATGTGTACCTATTTTTTGCCTATGGACAGAACACGTTACCTAACTTATTCTATAATGGGTTTGCGGAATAAAAACAAAAAAGAAGGTAAAGGACATAAGATTTTTAGGTGGAAACCACCCGGCTCAAAGGTGATAAAAACCATGACCTACAACCCTACAGGATTTACCTCAAACATCACTTCAACTGAGCCAACTACAAATTAAGTTACAAACTCTGCAACCTAATTCCTACAATAGCCTTGCTACCTAAACTCTGACTTGCAAGCTATTTTCAAGCTAGACTCTTACTTGAAGTCACAACCTTTGTATTTACTTTAATGCGTCTAACTAAGCTGATAAACATACAACTTAATAGCACAAACCTAATACAAGATTCTAAATCTAAGAGCTGGAAAACATTATTCAGTAGAACAACTCCTTCAATCTGTCTTCTTGTACTATGGACGCAACCCCAGATTTTTGAATATGATGGATATATCCTCTCCTCGCTCAATAGTCTGAATTCTCTCTTTGTGGGTGCACAAAACTTCTTCTTGGCAAGACTTGGTTGACAAAACCTTCTCCTTGTTGGACAATAACACACATAAGGTTTTGTGTTGTACTTGGATTCCTTCCTTGTTGCGTCGCTTTTTTTTTTTTTTGTATAAGGCTTACTAATCTCGACAATTATTTCAAGGAATCTTTCATACTTGACCACAAGTCTTTACCCTAATTCTTGTACAAATCCTTGTTGCTGCAGGATCTATTTGGAACATGTTCATGAACCCGTTTCATCTACCTGGTTCGTCTATCTCTGAATATCTGCACTGTTGAACTGCTTCTGAGATCTTGGCTGGAATATGTGATAGACCTGTTTCATATAACTGTAATCTCTGTGTCTGCAACTGGTCTTCTCCACTCGTTCACCACTGATCACTGCTAGGTCATTCATCCATTGCACTTGATGACCTGTGATCATCCCTTTTCTGCATATGATGACTCTTTGGTACAGAACATGCTTGCATGCTAGTTCTACTTCTTCATTGAACTGCTTCCTCACTGAGTCATCTATCTCCCTCTGTGTCTCTCCCTTTTGCTAACTTGTTCAGGTTTTCTATTCACTGAATCATTTATGCTGCATACTAAACATCTCTGTAGGCTGGGTCACTTCTTTCTCTGTGCTTGTCTGTATCTAATGGAACATGTCTGTGAACCTGATTCATCTGCATTACCTACAACTGTCTCTGTGATCAGGTCTTTGGACTTGTTCAATGTGCACTGCATTCTTGCTTATTTAGACAACTAATATCTTGCGTTTGGAACTTCTGCTTCATTCATCCAGATGTCTAGCTTTATTCATTCTTGTGTATTTTTACATGTATCTAGACCTAGTTTATCTTCCTCATGGTATCACTCATTGTTTTTCCATTTGTCAATCATCAAAACTCATATATGCATTAGTCTAGCTAATGCTAACAAACATTCTTTTGAAGTGCTATTGATAAGAAGTGTTAGCTAAGAGATGAAGAGGGAGATTGCTCTAAATATAGATATCTAAGGTAGAGATTACTGAAAAGTCAGCATGTAATGTTGATTCTAATAACTCATCACCGACTATGCCTATTGAACAAAGGAGCAGCATCAAGAATAATATTTGAGGTTATGTATGAAAGAAGTTCCAGGATTGTGGGGACTGAGATAAATTAGTGCATGTGTGATGCATGTGTTAGGAAGAACAAGGGAAGGAGATAGTTTATGATTAGAGGTAGTTGAGAAAGCATGAAGAAAATTACTCGACTCATAATCTAGAATTAGCAGAGTTGTATAAGCGCAAGAGAAACGGTGACACTATTTATAGGGTGTTCATATGGGATTTTTTATCGATCACGAGAGTTTTCTGCATATCTTTAAGTAGAAGAAATGGAGCTTGTGAATAGAGAAGATGACATGAGTTATTAATGGATTATAATTGTGACATCTTACACATCCGGGAAAAGCTAATGTTGTGGGCACGCCTTCAATTACAGATCTATGGGAAGTTTAGCATGTTTGGGAATAGAAAAGAGACAATTAGCCAAAAGAAAGGCTATGTCGGCTAGCGAGTGCTTGACCCAATCTCGGCCGTGGCGAGTACCCGATCTAGATATTACTTTTATTACTAAGTGGGCCATATGAACCGCACCATTTTTTTCCAACATATACATTGGTAACATAATAATGTACATAGACAATACATTACACCGCGACAAGGACATTCGAACACAAAAACATCTCTTTACATAGCCGTACGAGCCTCTAACATAGTATACATATACATAGGAAGGGCCGAGTACCGCGTGCCCGAATACATATACAAGAGTAGTACCAAAAGAGGCCCGATCGCTATCTCGATAGAACTCAGAAACGTGTCCGTCTACCCGCCGACTGCGCGCGCATGAACGCAGCGTCCACAAGAAGGGACGTCAGTACAAATAGTGTACCAAGTATGTAAGGCGTGGAGGTAAACAATGCAAGAATAAACATAAGTAAGGATCACCATGTCGTAGGTTCAGGGAATATACAATGAAGTAATAAAATAACTGTCATAGGAAGGCCTTTTCGAGTATACTATGTGTGCTTATCTTAGGAAAATATCTCTTATCATAGACATAGAAAATAGAGAGCGTAATATGACATACCTTGTCTTATAATATCATGTCGTACTATATCATAGGAGATCATATCATATCATAGCATGGCGTGTCATAGCATATCATGACGTAGCATAGCGTATCATAGTATATCATAGCATATCATAGCATATCATGGCATAGCATAGCGTATCATAGCATATCATAGCATATCATGGCATAGCATAGCACCGAACGCCGTCGGCTCGCCCACATAGCACCGAATATATCGGCTCGCCCATATATCCCGCATCCGGGCATCCCGCGTCGGGATGATAAGCTAGACCGGTGGCAATGAAACATAGTTCCCTTCCCATTTACCATATGTCCCTTCCCCCATATCCCCATGTACATATACATTTTTCATATACATATATCATATTATATCATGTCATGTTATGTAGTGGCATAGACATTTCCACCCTAGAATCATAGTCGTCATTTTAGTTGTAAGGACTTTCAAAAAGTGTACAGCTTTAATTTGGAGAAAAGTAAATATTTTAGAAAACATTTATAAATTTTAGAAAGGAAAACAAGCCTTGGAATCGATGGACTAGTTAAAGCAATTATTTCTTAATAGTCGAGATGATAACCCAAAAGTTTCCTTTAGATTCTACGTCACAATAAGTCAAATAGAACAATAAAGAAAATCCGGGGAACAAAAGGGCCCACCTCGGGCCAATTGAGGCGGCGTATCAAATTTACATATATTATGATTCATGGCGTCACTTATGAGGATCTTAGAGTAATCGGGTTCTATTTGTATAGGTTCTAGATGTCTAGGAAATTTTTCCAACAATTTGCACAATTCGAAATCAATTTCATTGAATGAATAGTGATTAATTTCAATCTTGGATTTCGAGGTAAGAGCGGTCCCCGAGGCTCGTATCCACCTTAGTACGTCTAAGACATGCCATTGAAAGAAGGGTGAAGCCTTACATACCTCTTTCCACTCCTTTTGCTACTTCAAATTTACGTTGCAATCTCGTCAAAATCTGCGAATTGGTCATGGTTGCCAAAACTCTCATTAGTATACTTAGAGTTAGAATCTTAGGGAACCACTTGGCTACCGAAATTTCGGCAGCACTTCCTCTGTAAATATACCATCCTCAACATTCAATTTAGTCAAATTCTCATCAAACACAATCCGGGAATTCAAACCCGGCCAAACTATTAACATAATTCAACAATCACACTAACAATTCACATATTTCCTTCAATATACACAATCTCCCTATTATCCACACTTTACCAAAGTTATCAACCTTTATTTACGATACAAAAATCTACAATGATTACAACTTCATTTCTATTATGGAATCCATGACGACAACAATCAAACACTACATAAAAATCAATTCGATTGTCCCATACAACAACATTACATTCGGCTACCATTATCAATCAACACAACAACCAAAATACCAACTAGCACTTGCTTACCATTTCTTCATGCTTCAACACATATGCACTACTATACATACAATATACACGGCCATGCACTCACCATATACCTCACGGCCACTACACAACTACATTCTACAACTTCTCAAAATTCATTCAACTTCCATTTTCTTCACATATCATCTACAACAATAACAACCAAACACTAACAAAATAATTGAAATATGATTCTTATTCATATATATATACACGGCCACATACTAATTTCCTCTCCTTCATGAATTTCATCCATCTTAGCATACTACAACACATATAAACCATGTATAACACATAAAACAAGGTTAGAATTTACCTTTCTTCTTCAACTTCTCACTTGCCTAACTCTTGGCAACTTGTATGATTTTGAACCTTTCTTATTCCAACAACAACTCCACCTTGTTGTGCACCTCTTACTTAGTAGGAAATGATTTTTGAAGAATTTTTATCAATTTTTTTCCTTGGAATTTTACTATGGCCGAAAGGCCTTAGGCTTTTCTCTCTTCTTTCTCTTGTTCTTCTTCTCTTGAAATCTCTAGAACTTGTTGTGATATGGATGACTTAGTCATCCTTTTATTGACCAACTTAATTCAATTTGGGCTTGGACCCTTTGCATGGCCGGTTGGGCCTTTGATTTTCTTAAAAAAAATTCCAAGCCCACTTATATTTTGGGCTAGTTCTTGTAATTCATGAAAACAAAATTTTTCCAACTTCCAAATTTGCCCTTCGTCTTTCTCCATATTTCCACGAGTCATATCGCGAATTTCCCTTTATGCCCTTGGCCTTCCTCATTATTTCCACTTTTAAATATTTCATAACCAACTCATGTGCCAAGAAAAATAAAATATGGCCTTGCTTGTTGGCCTCCCGCGGTTGTCGTGAATTATCCGATTGCACAAATTAAATAACGATTCTGAGCCCGATTGTTGGACTCAGAATATAGCAAAGTTGACATTTATAATACAGTAATGTCATCTCTAGTAGTAGACGTGAAAGAGTAATAGTATGAAAATCCCACTCCTTTGTAGCCTAAAGAAGAGGTTCAACATAGTAAAGTGACCGCCTTCAAGCTAACAGAAGATAGGGTCTTGAGGTACCGAGACCGTGTATGCGTCCCAGATATAGGGGGACTACGACATCAGATTATGTCAAAGGTAAATTACTTCTATTATTTTATTCATCCAGGATCAACTAAGATGTATCACGATATTAAAGAGATTCATTGGTAGAAATGAGATATTTCCTCACAAGATTGCCCTGTGATATCATAAGTATGCCTCCATTTGAGTAATCCTTAATAGATTCATGAAGTCAACCCACTTCTTATCAGTTAAAACTACTTATACAGTCGAGAATTAAGCAAGTTATGCATTAAAGAAATAGTACAACTACGTAGTGTATCCAGAGGCCCAGTTTACAGCTAACTTCTGAAGGTCCTTCCAAAAAGGTTTGGGGATGCAAGTAAATCTTAGTATGACTTTTTAACCACAGACAGATGGCCAGGCGAAGTGCACGATTTAGACACTCGAGGATACATTACGGGTGTGCGTGCTAGACTTCATAGAGCTATCATTCCAACATTAGCATAGCTTCTTATGAGGCCACATGCAGATCCCCAATTGGGTGGTTCGAGAAAGGCGAATTAAAGTTACTTGGACCCAATTAGGTTCATTAAGCTGTAGAGAAAGTAAAGCTCATTCAGAGGCAGTTATTAACAGCCAAAGCTATCAAAAGATATATTCATATGTGTGACGACGTGACTTAGCGTTCCGCTTTGATTATTAGGTATTCTTGAAAGTTTCACCTACGAAAGGCATTATGAGATCCGACTAGAAAGTCAACCTTAGCCAAGGAAGCTTGGGCCATACAGAATAAGTAGCATATGAGTTAAATTTACTATCAAAGTTAGAGTCTGTCCACCCTATGTAATGACCCGCTAGGTCGTTATAGTTTTTTTCCTCTCTTTGACCTTTTCCCAACCTGTTAGCTCACTTTTGACCTGAGGGGACCGTTGACGCGCTTCCCAAGGTGTTCGGATATGATTTTGGTGACTTTTTGGGAAATTTGGCTTCAAGCGAAAAAGAGTTGACTCAAGGTTGACTTTTGGGTAAACGAACCTTTTTCAAAAATTCATCGATTTTGAGAGGTCCGTATGGTCATTTAGAACTTGTATGCATATATGGTTCAGTTCCCAATGCACCCGGGTGCATTTTGGGACTTGGGTTGGGAAGTTGGAATTCAGGTATCGGGGGTTGACTCAATCAATGAGACATCCGTTGGGAATTCCGAGGCCACGTTCGTAGCGTGATTTTATGTGTGTCTGTATGTGTGGTTTGTGAGCAGATGGCCTCAAGTATTAGTTGGGATTTCGAATTAGGATTGAGATTATTTTTGGCAAAATCTGTGCTGGTGTCCGTCGGGCGGCACCATCACCTCCATAGCGGTGGTATTGGCCGATGTGGTGGCCCATGCTTTTAGAGGCAGACCGTCTCGGCTGTCTGAGAGGTCGTAGGGGCGGTCCCGCTGCCACCGTAACGGTATCGAGTCTAGTCTATTTCATTAATTGTGTATTAAAAGCCCTTAGTCCCTTGTTTCTTACTATTCCAAAATCTAAGCTATTGGGACCAAATCTAGGTTATTCTTGGAGGAGATTCTTGGTGGTAAGTCCTTCTAACCCCTTTGCTATTCCATTATCCCTAATCATCATAGAATCCCTTCATCTTGATAGTTCATTAAGTGATTGAAGATTAAAGTGGGTTTAATGAATATTCTTTCTAGGCTTCTAAATCATGATTTGTTGGTTGGGTTTGCTTCTTTAAGCATTGAATTGATGATTAGAATCCTTTATTTCATAACTTCTACCTAATTAGTGGCTAATTTATGGAATTGAAAGTTAGGGTTTATACCCAAATTTGGGATTTTGCCTAGAATCCAAAATTGAGTGAATTGTTGATTATTCGAGCTTGCTTATGATGGGAATTGATCATTTAGAGGTTTAATTTCATGTTTGGACCTTCAGATTCCTAATTTCACCCTTCTAGTTCATAAACCCTATTCCATAGGTTGGGGATTTGGGTCTTGAATAGAAGTAGGGTTTGTTTGATGTTCTTCGTGATTCTAATGACATGATTTGAATATGCTTAGACTTTCTTGATCTCGAGGCTCAACGAAAAGGCTAAGGAGTGATTGTTGGTGATTGATACATCTTGGAAATTTTGTGTCATTCGCATTATGAGTAGACTAACACAAGCCTAAAGTGGATATGAGGCCCTTATAAGGTTGAGAAGAGTATTTTATAACTTTAAGTGTGTACCTTAAGGTTTTGGAGTCACATGAAGCAGCAGAAGTAAGCTTGTTAAGAGATTGGAAGAATTGAGTCATGTTTTGGGAAGATTTCGTATCATTTGAGTTACACATTGCTTAGAATTACCTTGAGGGGAGATATAGGGCCATTTATGTTTTTAATGAAGTTTTATACAAGTACCAAGAAGGTTCCATAAGGATTGGAGCTCAAACGAATCAAAAAGAACGCATTTTCGCGAAAGCGGGGAAACTGGGGCCATATGCTGCTGCATACTCAGTATGTTGGACTGCATATGGGCAGAAAACTCCCCAAATTTCCAACCCTCACTGCCCAGCCTCCTCCCTAAGGATAGGAAGGAAATGCAGCCGCATATCCAATATGCTGAGCCGCATCTCCACCGCAAAGTGATGCGGGGGAGTGATTTTGCCACCTTTTTAAACCCTAAAAGATCCCATTTTCATCTCAACCTCCCACACTTATTTCCCCACACTTCTAGAGAGTTATTGAAAGTTACATAACACTCTAAACCTTTCCATATCATCAAGAGATAAAGTCAACATCAAAGCCCAAAGAGAATCCATGGAAGGTGATTGTTCTTGCTTCTCTTCAAAGTTGTGATAAACTTGGTCTTGAAAGGAGTTGGGGAAGGTTAAGTTCTTCTATACTAATAGTATGATCTTCCCATTATTTACATGATTGATTTGATATAAAGGTTTAGTGACCCTTGGAAAGGAAAAGAATGAAATTAGAGAAGTCATAAATGTTAAAGTGAAGAAGATGACTATGAGATGAACTTAAAAGGGGGATTTTGGGTAAATTCGAGACTAAATTGAATATAACTTCTTGATTATGATATTGTGAATTTTATTATTGTTGTTTGGGAGTTGATTTGTAATATGGTGGAAGTTGACAAAATAGGGGAAATGCTGCCCAAAATTGGTTAGCTCGTTAATTGCACTTGTTTGAACTTAGAAGTGTTTTCGGGACTTAACCTTAGTGTGAATCCTCTTGAATGTAGATTTTGCGGACATTGGAGGAGAACGTTAGATAGTTAAGAAGACGTAAAGGTATGTAAGGCTAACCCTTCTTTCTAAAGACATGATTTCCTTGTCGTGAATCCATCGATGATGTTCATACTGTCTTACGTCCTACAGAACGCTAGAAGCTCATGAATACCAAAATTCTTAAGATATTATTGATCAAAGCCCTTCATAGTGATGATGATAATTATGGTGATGACGTTACTTTTACTTACGATATATACGTATATAGTTATTTTATGATACTGAGCTTATGTAGCCGGGCATGATATCTATTGCATGTCCGCCACTTCAGATGGGTATGGACAACACCGATTTTGATGAGGTTGGGTATGGACAACACCGAGCCCTATAGGGCTGGGTATGGGTGATACCGATCCTACATGGTCGGGTATGGTATAGCATATGTATATGTATGAAATGTTTCCTCTAGAGAAAGGTTAAGTTTGCATAACAAACATCTTAAAAAGTGTATGAGGTATAAATTGTTCACTTTATCTTATGTTATCTTTATGCTCTCATCATGTTACTATTCATGCCTTACATACTCAGTACATTCTTCGTACTGACGTCATTTTGCTTGTGGACGCTATGTTCATGCCCACAGGTAAACAGGGAGACAGACCATACCTATAGGGAAAGCTTTATCGGTGATTGCATAGCAAGAAGTCTCCTCCTTTGATCCGGAGCTACAGTAGTTGGTATTATTCCTTTTGTGTACATATTTGGGCATGGCGGGCTCCTGTCCCGTCTTTACGATATTACATACTCTATATAGAGGCTCGTAGATTCTGTGTATAGCTAGGCATTCCGTAGCCTTATCGGTTCACATTTTGTATATCATTTTGATAGGGCCACGGCAATATATATATATATATACAATTGATGTTTATATAAAGGTGTCTATGTTCGGAGGAACTTGTGTCTTTTTAGTTGTGATGATTAAGAGTTAGCCATGTGGCTCGCCTAGTTATGATTATGACAAGTATGTTGAGAGGTGCTCTGTTATACCCCGTACTTTGTACGTTGGAATATTTTAAGTTGGTTGCGACAAGTTATGGACAAGACATGTGATTTTCGATTTTGTTGATTTTATTTTAATGCACAAGTTGCATATTCATCTTTTTATTGGTATGGAGTATTAAGGGCAAAATTGGAATAAGGAAAAGTTTGGGGGGTTAAAAGTGAATTATGGAAAGTTGGACATTTCATGAGAATATGGGGCCAAAAGTGAAAATTTGGAGACTTAATTTTCATGAAATTAAAAGCCATGTGACTATGCACATGACTTGTGGGCCCCCCCCCCCCCCCCCCCCCCCCCCCCCCCCCCCCCCCCCCCATCATTTTTATCATCCTTAGCATCTAGAAATTTCAAGAAAAATGGAGGAGAAAAGAAAAGGCCATACGGCCAAGAATAAGGAAAAGTGAGGTCAAGAATTAGCCATCAAAAAATTTGGTTCTTCATGCAAACTTACTAATCGGAGGGTGCTCATTAACGTGGAAGTGTTGTTGAAGCAATAATATTGTTTTCTTCATTCACCATCCTAGCTAAGTTGAAAGTGAAGAAGAAAGGTAAGGTTTAATCTTGTTTGATGTGTTATGGATGGTTCATTTGTTTTAGTGTGTCAAATGGATGAAATCATGAAAATATGGATGTTAGAGGTCTCTTAGTGTTTTAGCGTTGGTGTGTTGTGTAGTAGAAGTAATGAATAAATTCTAGTTAGCATGTTTTGATTGTTGTTGTGTGAAGAAAGAATGAAAATCATCTATATGTGTGTGTGTAGGTCTTGGCCAAAATGGGTCGTTTTGTGTGTTAGGGAATGAAGTAATACTACCTAGTGTTTTAGTTGTTGGCGTTGTGAATTCGATGTTTATAATGAGATTTTAATGAATCAATTTGAAGTTGTGATGGTTGTGGGCTGATTTGGAAGCCAATGTAACTCTTATGTAAACTTTATATTTAGATAATGACATTGTTAAAGAGTAGATTGTTGGTGTAGTTCATGAGTTCTAGAAGAAAGAAATGCGTTAGAGTGGTTATGTTGAGTTGGGAGAGATTTCGGATAAGGTGGAAGTATGGTTGGGTTGTTGGAAATATTATGTTAATTGTTTAAAGTGTCGCTTAACATATCGGTTGAATGGCTTTGGATTAGTAATCGAATGTATAACGTTGGTATTGGTTTGTATGTAGCCAAAGTTATATTGGAATATTATGAATGTTGTTGAATTATGTAAAAAAAGGCTACTAATGTTATTGAAATGCATTTTGAATTGATTGTTGATGTTGTAGTTTGGTTGTTGGTGTTGTTGAAATCCCTTTATGCGGGGTTGGTGTATTTGGAAATCTTCCAATTTTGCACACGATTCGTTTGGAATCGGGTTCCTAAATGCTCTTAGCTAATATTTGATACTTAATGGCATATTGTAGGTCCCAAGTTCGCGACGAAGATTCATTAAGCTCGAGAATAGACTATTACCTTGCCGCCCGTTCAAAGCTTACCTTTCCTTCTTTTAACACTTAGATATGGCTAGGTTGTGATATGTTAGGTTTAATTCTATTCTTAAAAATCCGAGCACGTTTATGGCGGAGTCATCCCACGCATTTGATGTCGGCATCCTTAATATGGTCAAGCTATGATCCTATGTCCTTGATATGATTGGATTATATATATATGCATGTAAAACGTTTGTTCTCAGGATGCTTATATCTTTTATATGACTAAATTTCAAAAGTTGCATAAACAGTTGGTTTTTAAAAAAGAGTTTTGTTCCTAACGATTCAGAAAACTACGAACGTCCGTAACTTTCACAAACAGTATACCTTCGATGGCCTTGTTATGCTCAAAATGATTCCCGATGTATGATGACTATGTTATCCATAGGCGGGCCGTCTCGTCGACACCCGTTCGTGGTCGAACTCTCCTTATGTACTTCCGACGATTTTTGAAAGGATATGGCCGCGACTATTCGATTTCAAGTACGATCAGTTTAACAAATCTTTTGAATTTGCGCAATAATGATTCGATAACATAGATGACTATGATTTTCGTAGGCGGGCCCGATTGGGGTGTGTTTCCGTCCGTGGTCCCGCGACTTTTCTTTGTGTAGTACTAACGACTTTTTGAAAAGAACTTAATATGACTACCTCTTCGACCCACGAGTATGATTATATATTTGTTTGTTGAGTGCAAATGCGCATTCGTATACGGCGATTCCGATACGTGACTATGATTTCAAGTTCGGTTTGATATGTTCCCAGTGGCGTTCGAAAGAAATCGGACTACTATTGGGGCTTATAAACGATGGTTCGTTTGATTAACCTATTAAGTCTTTGAAAAATGTTTTTAAACTGATTCGGTTACTCACGATTACTCCGTACGTTCGTTGTTACATTTGCCGCCGGGTTCCCCTTATGCCATGTACGTGTATACGTGATAATACCGGGTTCTGACATCCCATGTGTATGTGTGATATTGACCCCGGATACACTTGACCACGGTATGTATGTGATATCGATCTCCCGAATATTTGACCGCTGTATGGGTGTATATATGTGGTATGTGATATGTGATAATAAGTCGACATGATTCTATACACCGAGTGCCTCGAAGAAGAGGTGGCCGGACACGTGATACACCGAGTCCCCTCGACTAGAGGAGCCGGGACATACTCGAGTCCCTCACTAGAGGGCGGGACACGCTATATATATATATGATGATGATATGATGATTGCTTCACCGAGTCCCTCTTTAAGGTCGCCGGACACGTTATATGTTATATGTGTGTATTCGAAGTATGATGCGTATTTTAGTATGATATGTATTCAAATGTGATCGACACGAAGTATGATGTGACACAAAGAAGGATACGATATATGATAACATGATGATTCGGATATGATATGGATATGCACGACATGTCTTACCCAGGTAAGTCTTGTGGACCATTATTGTACTACTTTTTTATGTACTCCTAACTTCGGATTATGATTGACCGTATTTTCGGCTTTGCATACTGGTACATATTCCGTACGACCCCCTTTCTTCGGGGTTGCGTTTCACGGGCACCCACCCACGGATTTAGAGATGATACAAGACGTTCCGACTCTTATTGGCGAGCTCATTTCTACACCGTTTTTTTTGTTTTCATAGTGATTTGTATGGTATACAATTATGTTAGAGACTTTAAGCTTTGCGAGTGTGTGATACATCCAGTTTTAGACAATCGTATACCAATATGTTGTTGTCTATCATTTTGCGTATTTTTTGTAAACATTTATGTAAAAGCCGATATACCGATGTTATGTTGCGGATTCCGCCGTGCCCGGATATTTGATTTGAAAAAAAAAAAGCGGTTGTTCTCAAAGTATGTACTTATGATATGGTTTGAGGGCTCCGAAACATGTTGTGGATTGTGGCAAAAATTCGCCGGGGGAAAGGGTCGGGTGCCCATCACGCCCTATGGAAAGTTGGTGTGACATGCGCGGTATTTAACTCGAGCCCAGTCATGGCCACCCGTTGGCGTGACAAAAGTGGTATCGGAATAAAAGGTTCATCCAAGGGTCGTGTCTACGAGTAACATAAACAAGTAGGTCTTGTTTATGGTGGAAGCGTGCCACACTTATATCGTGGGGACGTGCATTTAGGAACGAATGACCTTCCTGTACGTCATAGGAACGTGCGACAGAGCCATAACATAAGAATTTCCCTTGTTTTCCTTTTTTTTAACAATGCACAGAAAGAAAAAGCATAGAATTTACGGGCAAGACATATCATAGTAGGGATCATAGTATCATAGATATAGCGGAGGGCGAGTCTCATGGGTTCTATCTTGATCCTCTCACTCACCGCACACTTCGGTGGGGCATAAGGGCCTCGAATGTTGCTCCGGACCACCAGCTTCCTCCACCTCGATGCCTTAGGCTAGGGAGATGAGAGAGGCCATCTATTGTGTCGATCCACGATTAGTCGCCGCTCGAACCCGACAGTTAGTGTGCGTAGGCGTGATGATAGGGTTGTCAGTTCCAGGGCCCGTGATTTCATTAGTTTGAACTCTCCAGAATTCTTTGGGCCAAAATCGGATGAGGACCCACAGATCTTGATAGATGGAATGTTGAGAACATTGTGCGTAATACATGCTTCGGATGTTGAGTCGGGAGTGTCACGACCCAAACCGAAGAGTCATGATGAGTGCCTGATCTCTAGTGACCAAATACTCTAATACTCGTATCTGAACAACACTATATAACAAGGGCAATAATTAGCTCAAACTGAACTTATACTGACTCATGAAAGGATGACATTGTAAACTACTACAATACATATCTATATATATATAGTGAAAAGAACAATGCAAGTGACTAGGCATACACATATCTTGAGAACAAAAAAATAAACGGCTACATCATCGATCAATACAACAAGCGCCTCTGGAACCTCTACTAGATCATAGGATCAGAAAGGATGGGACGGGGTTATCATCATAAACATGTGCATGTACATCCTAAAAGAATGACATACCAAAATAGTAAAACATTCGGATCAAATGGAGCGCAACGACCCCTTTGTTGGGTAGAGGTCTATTGCCGGGACCGCCGGTCTTTACCGAACTTGCGGGCATGAACGCATACCCCCCCCAAGCAATCGGGAAGTCAGTACGGATAATGTACTAAGTATGTAAGGCATAGGAGTAACATAAACATAAGAATCATGAGCGGAATCTGAACTCAAAAATAGCCTATACGTATGCATACGTACGGAATAGAGTACGAAAGTATTTGCATAAATCTGTATACTGACAATGCCTCTGTGGGCGCATAATATGCATGCTCTCAATGACAATCATGCTCATGTATATATATAGGTCATAGTGCTGAGGAACGTTCAACCCGATCCATTATCTCATATCCCATCGGTCTCTCCGCGGCCATCATCATTATCGTATACATTGTTGCGGAACGTGCAGCCCGATCCATATATCATCATCATGGTGCACTAGCTGATCAGGTGGTAATATTTATATAACGCTTATCTCTTTCCCCATACCCTACATACATATAATATACGCGTATATAACGCCTTATTGTCACGGGTCAATATGCATATGAATATGAATATGAATGCAATGCATAAATGAAGTGAATACATAGAACTCTCAAAGTGACATAAGGTTGTACTATCTCCGATGAATATCTTTTGATCTAGCATCATCAATATAATAAATCTTAAGACCCATGAACAGAAGTAACAATCATAAACGGGGTATAGGAACATCAAAGACCTCTTTCTCCTAGTGCTTCTAAGAGTAAAGTAATATGGAAACTCGTTCATTCGTTCATATCAAAAGGGTCATGCCAAAATGAAAGAAAGGATAGACTTAACATACCTTAACGTTGCCTTAATCACTTAACATTCTCCTTCCAAGTTCGCAAAGTCTACATTTAAGAGGATCATACAAAGGTTAAGTCTTGAAAATATGCTTAAGTTCAAACTAGAGCGACTAAGAGCTAACGAAATTTGAGCAGCACTTCCCCTGTTTCATCAACTTCCACCATGTGGAAAAAAAACTCCCAAACAACAACAACAATATCCATAATATTACAATCAAGAATTTATATTCAATTTAATCCTAAGTTTAGCCAAAATCCCCTTTTTGAGTTCACCTTATAGTCATCTTCTTCATTACACCATCCATGGCTTCTCCACTTTAATTCTTTTCCTTTCTAAGGGTTGCTAAACCTTTACATCAACTCAATCATATAAATAATATGGAAGAAATAACTTATAATCAAATAGCTTCACTTCACTCAACTTCCTCCAAGATCAAGTTCACCATAACTTTGGAGAGAAACAAGAACAATCACCTTCCTTGGATTACCTTTGAGTTTTGATGTTGATTCTCTCCTTGGATGATATGGAAATGTGGGGAGTGAGTGGGAACCTTCAAGAACTCTTGGAAATTCCCTATAAAGGTAGGGAAATAAGTGTGGAAAGGTGAAAATGAAGTTGGGGGTCGTTTGGAACTTAAAAAGTGGGCAAAATCACACCCCGTCTCACTTGGCTGAGAGTATGCGACCTTGCACACTGAGTGTGCAGCACCACTCTCCCCACCACTTAGAGGTGGTGTTTGCCAGTGACTATGCCTAAAATGGGCAATTTTCGTGTAGTGTGCTAGTCATCACACTCAATGTGCGACCGCACACTACCCCACTTTCCCTAATTTTGCGAAATCGCAATCTTTCCGATTCGTTTGACCTCTAATCCGTATGGAACCTTCTTGACACTTGTCTAGAACTTTATTAACCATCTAAGGGGACTTATGTCTCTCTCAAAGTGATTCTATGCAATGTGCAACTCACATGGTGTGAAAGCTTTCCAAACATGACTCAACCTAACTTTCTCCAACAAACTTACTTCCATTGCTTCATATAACTTCGAAACCTTAAGGTATACACTTAGCATTATCAAATACCCTCATTAAACTTACAAGGGCTTTATGTCCACTTTAGGTTTACATTAGCATAATCATAATGTTAACCACACGAATTTTCTAAGGTGTAACAGGTAGAATTGGCCTCTTATAGATTACGGGATATTGCAGTTCATTGGTATTCTGTTTGGATGTCTTCTAAAGAGTCAACACAACTTCACCAGTATGGAAAGAGTTTGTAGATGCTTTTCTCCAACACTATTTACCGCTAGAGGTTCGACGGGCCAGAGCTGACAGGTTCCTGAATTTTAGACAGGGGATTATGAATGTCCTAGAGTATAGCCTTCATTTTAATTCTTTGGCTAGGTATGCTCCGGCCATGATAATTGATATGGGGGATCGCATGCATTGGTTTGTGAATAGTTTAGGGCCACATTTGATGGATGAGTGTTTGACGGCCTCACTTCAGGATGGTATGAATATTTCTCGTATCCAGGCCCATGCCTAAAATTTAGAAGTCCATTTCTTGTAATGAGCGTTATAGGGGTTACAACAAGAGGGCTAGATCCTCAGGTCCTGTTAGTGAGTTTAGAGGAGGTCAGAGGCAGCAGTATTCTAGGCACTCAGGCCATACAGCAACTAGTGCACCTCCATGATTTGCGGGCCAGAGATTTGATCGACCTATTCACTCCGAATCGAGTCAGAGTTTCAGAGCTTCGGGATCTCATTATAGGGGTGATTCAGCTCGGATGAGACCACCATTACCACAATGCACTCAGTGCGGTAAGCTACATTGGGGACAATGCCGATTAGGTTTGGATGTTTGCTATGCTTGCTGCCAGTCGACCATATTATACGGGAGTGTCCATTCCGAGGTGGTAGGGGTACGGTTCTGCTCACAGGGTCAGCAGTATGTTCTTCATCATCTATACATCCTCCGGGACAAGGTTCACAGACACCAGTAGGTCGTCGTAGGGGCGGGAGGAGCACCTGGTTTTTTTTTCTCGACCACATTTATGCTTCTCAACGGGATCTAGAGTCCTCCCCCGATATTGTCACAGGTATATTATCGATATCTTCTCATGATGTGCATTGATTAATCCAGGTACAACATTGCCATATATTACTCCTTATATTGCTAATCGTATTAGGGTGAAACCTGAGCCAATTAAGCCTTTTAAAGTGTCCACACCCATTCTCGTGACCCAAAGGATAGCTAGTCGGGTATATAGAAATTGTGTGGTTGTGATTTGTAACCGTCGTACTATGACTGATCTAAATGAGCTGAAAATGGTAGATTTTGATGTCATTATGGGTATGGATTAGTTGGCTTCTTGTTATGCCATTGTTGATTGTAGAACAGAAATGGTTCGTTTCCAGTGTTCGGGAGAACCAGTTTTAGAGTGGAAGGGAAATACAACATCTCTGAGAGGTAGTTTATTTCCTATCTCAAGTCAAGGAAGATGATTGCCAAAGGTTGCATTTATCATTTAATCCGGTTTCAAGATATAGAAGAAAAATCGCCAACTCTCCAATCTATCCCTGTGGTCAAGGAGTTTTTGGATGTGTTTCCGGATGAGCTTCAAGGCCTTCCACCTAAATGGGAGATTGATTTCGCTATTGATGTGCTACCAGATACTAAGCTCATATCTATTCCTCCTTATAGAATGGCTCCTGCAGAGTTGAAAATGTCACAACCCTAAATCCGATAGGGTGTGATGGGCACCCGACCCTTATTTAGGGCCGAGCGAACCCACTGACTCTCGTAACACTCATAATCATGCTGGCCCTCAAATCATGACACAAATGCATAATGAAAGTTTTTCGAGAACAATATGCTTTTTACTTCTTTCGATTAAAACAAAATCTGTAACATATAAAACTTATAATACAATGCATAATAATACATCGGCTTACATAGCCGCTTACATAACCGACATCTTATACCTAACATCTTTTGTCTGAAAGTCTCTAACACGGAACATGAAACCATAACATAATACTCGACTTGGCGTCCCTCGAGAAAATGGAGCTCGCCAATCCCGGCGGAACATCTTACGCTAATATCTTCGACTAACAGGTGTACTGCGGCATGAAACGCAGCCCCAAAGAAAAGGGTCGGTACGGAATATGTCTTCCCTTTTATATAAGCATGAAATACGGTAAGCGGGACCTTAGTTCCAAGAGTACGGAAGAAATCAAGACTCGCCTTTTAAAACATGTATCATGCATATACATATGCTTAAACCAAAATCGTATCATAATCGTGTCATCATATCACCGTACATATATCCGTGCCTGCCCTCTAGCGAGGGACTCGTGATAAAATCATATCATAATCATGTATGCATGCGTATATACATATATACATATACCGTACTCGGCCCTCTAGTGAGGGACTCGGTGAATAGTGTCCCGCCCCCGCTAGACAAGGGACTCGGTATGCGTCACCGCCGCCATCCCCATCTCATCATATCATCATCATATCATATCATCATATATATAAATAGCGTGCCGGCCTAGCGAGGGACTCGGTGAACAATGCAAAGGAATGTGCACGAATACGTGCCGGCCGTTCGGTGAAGGACATATTGAGCTTGCTTTATTAGCGAGTAGTGAGAAACCATATGCACATAAATCATTTCCAGAGACTCAATGAAGTAATCATAAACGAATCGTCATTTGAAAATCGGGACAATAGTTATATCAAAAACCTTTCGGACGGTGCTCGGAAACATATCAAATATCCTAAGTATATCAAAGTGTCGTAGGGACCATAGTCGTATATCAAATCATTTCGAGCCCGTCTATAAAAATCAGAGTCATTATACGTTACAAAACTTTCCACGAACGTTTCAAAGCAATCCGGTTCTTTTTACGAAAGTTACGGACATTTCTAGACATAGGATTCTTTAGGAACAAAACCGGTTAGACGACATTCTAATCCAACCATATCGGAGACATAAAGACCGTAGCATGACCGTGTAAGGGGGTCTCACTGTAGCTCAGACATCCGTATCAAACACATTACCGTGCCAATTATTCCTATCTCATCCTTGCATTTCTCTCACCCGCTTCCCCCCTTTAGGGGTGTACTTATATCATTATCTATTTATACTGCCCCCTGTCCTTATTTTCAATCTCAATTAGGCTGTGCTTTTACTCCGACGATAAGTATCCAAAGTCCTTTTGGCATATTACCTTTATCTTAACCTATCTCGGGTGCTTACTTTGGTATCCCCCTGTCAGTTCTCCCGTTTATGTCTGGCTTTCATTTTGCCCACGAGAGACCTTATGCTACCTCTATGTCATTCAGAACACACTATTCCTACATAATCCTTCTCTTATTTTTTAAAACGTATTCGTTCGTCCATGTTTATCCGTATCATACCGGCCATCTCCTAGCACTCATTCTACCCCGTTTCTCATCTTCCTATATTCATACCGTCCCGTCACTTATGGCAACACACATTACTATCTTGTTACCTTACTTTCTTCTTATTCCCCCACCCCCCCCCCCCCCCTTTTTTTTTCTTTTCACCGACCTAATCCGCCCCCGTCCCCGCTCGACCTCTTAAGGTCTCCGCCCATTCCGCGACTCTAATTTTCCTTGATTAACCTAGCTTCTCATTTGCCTTTTACGTCCGAATTTGTAAGACTTTTCGAAAACTTCCCCGGGGTCACCCATCCCAAAATTTCTCTCACTCCAGCACGCTTAACCTTGAAACCTTAATAAATCGGGTGCGTTAATGCTGGTACGATCGCGTCCGCCTCACCACACGACCTTCTGCACGTAATATTGAGTAAGTCGGAATCTTAACATATTCCCAAACCGCCCTCACAACGCATACCGGCAGCTGTCTTATTAATACATTCCTATCCGTCACAATTCTCTTTTCTTTTTCTCTTTTTTTTTTTCATACCCCTCTCTTACTCGTATCATTACTTCCCGGGACTATAATCTCATCATATTTTCCTCCTACCTATCGATTCAGTCGGTGCCCTAATATATCACTCTATCCGAACCTACCAATCCTTTCTAATCACCTCTTAATAACGCCAGTCCGTTCCAAATTCCTCATTACCGTATCTTCATCGACCTCCTAGTTACTTTTATCACCAATTCCACAGTTAACTTATTCCTAAAGGGCAGCCATACCTTACGGCTCGACCAACTCCTATCGTTACTATTGATACGACCTTTCCCAAACATATTCCAAACTTACATCTTATTCTCGTAGCATTTCCGAAAAAATTTCGACGAGTTTCTCTCGTATTCCTTACTATCCCAAAACACGCACGCAGAAATACGAGGATGCCTCACGGGGCCAACACATATACATATGTATCATATCATATCGTATCGTGTCACAGCCGCACAGGGCTCTCGATATTCGTAAAAGTCTGAAAATAATGGACTTAACTCATATGCTCAACACAACTGTACGTGTTACCCCTTTCTTATCTACTTTCCTTTTCGATCTTCAACTTCACATTTCAATCGTACCAATACCGTGCTCGGCATATGCCTTTCGTACCTTTACTTACCGCGTGCTTTATAGCTTCCAATATCGTCGGTCACCTTCTTCTTTCGTCACCGATGCCATTCTTTCACGCAATCATCGAAAGTTAGTAAAGAAATCTCATTTCCTATGACTTGGCTCTATGGCACGATCTAAGAGGCGAAAGAAGAAAGTAACCATCCTAGATGCCCCGTAGCCTCCTCGTTTATAAATGTGGCCGCTTCACACCATAAACAAGACTCTACCGGACACGACTTTGCAGACAACCCCTAGACGAACCGCTCGATACCAATTTGTCACACCCTTAATCCGATAGGGTGTGACGGGCACCCGACCCTTATTTAGGGCCGAGCGAACCCGCCGACTCTCGTGACACTCATAATCATACCGGCCCTCAAATCATGACACATAATTACATAATGAAAGTTTTTCGGAAAAATATGCTTTTTACTTTTTTCAATCAAATAAATCTTAATATATAAAACTTATAATACAATGCATAATAATACATCGGCTTACATAGCCGCTTACATAACCGACATCTTATACCCACAACACCGCCCTCGCAAAGTCTCTAACACGGAACATGAAACCATAACATAATACTTCGACTTTGGCAAAGCACTCCGAGAAAATGGAGCTCGCCAATCCCGCCGGAACATCTTCTCGCTAATATCTTCAAATACACTTGGGTGTACCGCGCGACGAAATGCACTTCGAAGAAAGGGGGTCATGACGGAATATGTACTGAGTATGTAAAGCATGAAATACAGTAAGCGGGATCATACTGAAGTAAAGAGTACAGAGAAATCAGAAGACTTGCCTTTTAAAACATTTATCATGCATATACATATGCCGGTAAGTAAAATCGTATCATAATCGTGTCATCATATCACTGTACATATATACCGTACCCGGCCCTCTAGCGAGGGACTCGGTGAGTAAAATCATATCATAATCATGTATGCATGCATATATACATATATACATATACCGTACCCGGCCCTCTAGTGAGGGACTCGGTGAATAGCGTGTCCCGGCCCGCTAGCAGTGGACTCGGTATGCCATCTGGATGCCATCCCCTCATCATCTCATCATATCATCATATATATAAATAGCGTATCTGGCCCTCTAGTGAGGGACTCGGTGAACAATGCAAAGGAATGTGCACGAATACGTACCCGGCCCGGGACTCGGTGAAGGACATATTGAGCTTGCACGAGCAGAGTAGTGAGAAACCATATGCACATAAATCATTTCCAGAGACTCAATGAAGTAATCATAAACGAATCGTCATTTGAAAATCGGGACAATAGTTATATCAAAAACCTTTCGGACGGTACTGAAACATATCAAATATCATAAGTATATCAAAGTATCGTAGGGACCATAGTCGTATATCAAATCATTTCGAGCCCGCCTATAAAAATCAGAGTCATTATACGTTACAAAACTTTCCACGAACGTTTCAAAGCAATCCGGTTCTTTTTACGAAAGTTACGGACATTTCTAGACATAGGATTCTTTAGGAACAAAACCGGTTATACGACATTCTAATCCAACCATATCGGAGACATAAAGACCGTAGCATGACCATGTTATGGATACTAACATCAATAAACAATTACAAATCATGAACATGTTCGGAATTTAGGAGCGGAATTACCTCGAAACTCGTGTCATAGCCTAATTACAACTAGGACATGCCAAAAGAAAGAAGGGGTGAGCTTTACATACCTTAGCCGCTTCCTGCTACTCCAAACTTAGTCTCGACTTCTCACGATCTACAATAATGTCATTAGGTATCAACCATTAGCCATAATACTTAGAATCCAATTCCAAATTAACACTTTGTCTACAAAAATTTCGGCAGCATTTCCCCTATAGCTTCAACATCGCCGAGAATTCAACTCGGCCAAATCAACAACAACCAAACCAACAACCATACTATCAATATCCATAAATGATTCAAAACGCATTCTAACATTAATAATTCCTTTCTACACAATTCGACAACATTTCAATTATATTCAAATAAACTACATACGCCCAATTCAATATCAATGCTCACATATTCGATTACTAATCCGCAAACATTCACACATGATTTAAGGACATTCCAAACAATCCGTACGATATTCAAAACAACCCAAACCATAGGCCATTCCACCCGAAATCTTCCAACTACATTAGGAACCCCAATGACACATTTTCTTCTTCCAAACTCATAAACTATATCAACAATTCCATACGTTTGCAACATCATTTCCATCAATACAAAAAGCTATATTGGAATCACATTATCTTGTAAATCAGCCCACAAACAATTACAACTTCAATTTAGATCATTAAATCTTCATTTTACATCATGGGATTCACAACAACAATAACCAAGATATCAAGTAAGTTTAATTCATTCCATCTACACCAAGGCAGCCCCTATTCGGCCACCACACTATCACCCTCAACTTCATGAAATTCATCCATTTCTCCACATTACAACATGCTCAAAACGTCCATAGTACAACAATTCAAACATACTAAATAAATTAGTTCTTTGCTCCTATAGAACATCACCTATACACGGCCACACACAACACCATCATTTCATGAGTTTTATTCATTTCTACATGCCACAACATATGCAAACCATTCATAACAAATACAAGAAAGGATTAAACCTCACCTCTTCCTCCAAGTTCCTCCCTCGGCTAGTGCTTGTTTTGCAAGAATCAACGCGTCGCTTGTCCCAACAACTATTCCACGTCGACGAGGACCTTCCAATTAGTAGGAAAGCATGAAGAAATAATTTTTTTTGACAAATTTGAGGGGCATGTTCGCCACCCCATCTCTTGGCCGAATGCCCTCTAAATTTCCCTCTCTCCACTCTTCTTGAATTTTCTTGAGTGAAAGTGATGACTTGTGTCTTATTTGGTCATCATACACATATATATATATACAAATAGAGGCACATGGCCGGTCATGTGCCTCTTATTTTTCCTCCAATTTTTCTCAAATTTTCTAGAATTTTCTTTAATATTATAAAAGATGACTTGTAGTCTTACATGATCATGAATTATACACACATATATATATATATAGCTCCCACAAATGTGTAATGTACACTTGTGCCATTTTATGGCATGAAAATATTGGTCAAGTTAAGGTGGGGCCCACGGCCACTTTGGCCATTTGGCCACTTCATGAAATATTTGTTTCCTCTCTTAGCCCTTAATTTTTCCTTATTCCAAATTTATCCCTAATGTAAAGGACCAATTGAAGGATTTGCTTGAGAAAGGCTTTATTAGGCCTAGTTCGTCATCGTGTGGAGAACCTGTGTTATTTGTAAGAAAGAAAGATGGCTCCTTGCGAATGTGTATTCATTACAGATAGCTGAATAAAGTGACGATCAAGAATAACTATCCGCTTGCAAGGATTGATGATTTATTTAATCAATCGCAGGGTGCCAAATAGTCTCAAAGATAGATTTAAGATCCGGGTATCATCATGTGAGATTTAGGGAGAAGGATATTCCAAAGACAGCCTTCAGAACGAGATATGGTCATTCCGAGCTTCGGCTAATGTCGTTTGGATTAACTAATGCACTGGCGGTGTTCATGGATTTGATGAATAGTGTGTTCAGGCCTTTTCTAGATTCGTTTATGATTGTATTTATCGACCATATCTTGGTATACTCTAAATCTGAGACAGAACATGCAGATCACTTACGAACTGTCCTTAGAGTCCTTCAGGCTCGGGAGCTATTTGCAAAATTTTCAAAATGTGAGTTTTGGTTGAATTGTATGACTTTCTGGGGCATATTATTACAGCTGGTGGCATTCGGGTAGACACCCATAAGATTGAAGTTGTAAAGACTTGGCCGAGACCTACAACACCTACGGAAGTTCATAGCTTTCTGGGTTTGGCATGCTATTACAGAAGATTTGTAGAAGGTTTTTCTTCTATTTCTGTACCATTGATGAAACTGACTCAGAAATTAGCTAAATTTCAATGGATGAATGCTTGTGAGTGTAGTTTTTAGGAGCTGAAAGATAGATTGACTTCAGCCCCGGTTCTGACACTTCCAGAAGGACCGGAGGGCTATGTGGTGTATTGTGATGCTTCAGGTGTAGGGTTAGGTTGTGTATTAATGCAGCATGATAAAGTTATTGCTTATGCTTCTAGGCAGATATGAAAACACCAGAAAAACTATCCAACGCGTGATGTTGAGTTAGCTGCTGTGATTTATGCATTGAAGATGTGGAGGCATTATTTGTATGGTGTTCACGTCGATATTTATATAGATCATAAGAGTCTTCAGTATATTTCCAAGCAAAGAGAGTTGAATTTAAGGCAAAGGTAATAGTTGGAGCTGTTGAAAGATTATGATGTTAGCATTCTGTATCATCCAGGGAAAGCGAATGTCGTAACTAATGCTCTTAGCCGTAGATCTATAGGGAGCTTATGTGATGTTCAACCAGAGAAGAGAGAGTTAGCTCGTGAGCTTCAGCAATTAGCTAGCCTAATAGTTCGGCTAATGGACTCAGGCAATATAGGAGTTTCCATTCAGAATTCAGCTGTTTCATCATTGGTGGTTGAGGTGAAAGAACGCCACTATGAGGATCCCATATTAGTTCATTACATAAATACACTTCCTCAGAAGGAAAATTCATCCTTTGAGATTTCAGCAGATGGAGTTCTCAAATGTCGAGGCAGATTGTGTGTCCCTGATATTGCAGGATTACGTCATCAAATTTTGGAGAAAACCTATTGTTCCCGTTATTATGTGTATCCGAGAGCGACAAAAATGTATCATGATCTTAAATCCATATATTTGTGGGATGGAATGAAGAAAGACATAGCAGAATTTGTAGCTCAATGTCCTAACTGTCAGCAGGTGAAAATTGAGCATCAAAAGCCCGGTGGATTGTTGCAAGCTATTGAAATTCCAACTTGGAAATGGGAAGCGATTAACATGGATTTCATTACAGGCTTAACTCATTCTCAGCGAAAGTATGATTCCATATGGGTAATTGTGGATAGACTTACAAAGTCAGCTCATTTTCTACCAGTCAAAACTACCTACACAGCTGATGATTATACAAAGCTTTATATCACAAAAATAGTTAAACTCCATTATGTTTCAGTAGCTATTATTTCTGATAGAGGGACACGGTTTATAGCTAATTTCTGGAAGTACTTCCTAAGAAGCTTTGGGGACTCAGGTGAGTCTTCGTACAACATTTCATCCACAGACTGATGGACAAGCTGAGCACACCATTCAGACTCTCGAGGATATACTACATGAATGTGTGCTGGATTATGGAGGTAGTTAGGGTGATCACTTACCGCTTATAGAGTTCGCTTATAACAATAGTTATCATTCCAGCATTCAAATGGCCCCGTATGAGGCTTTATATGGGAGAAAGTGTAGATCACCAGTTGGGTGGTTCGAAGTGAGAGAAACTAAGCTAATAGGGCCAAATTTAATCTAGCAAGCCATGGAAAAGGTCAAGCTTATTCAGGATCAATTATTAACTGCTCAGAGTCGCCAGAAATCTTATGCAGATAATCATTGACGAGACTTAGAATTCCAAGTAATTGATTGGATGTTCTTGAATGTCACGACCCAAACCGGAGGGCCGAGACTGACACCCAAGACCCTACTCGGCTGAGTGCCATACTACTATTCCATCCAGGAGTCACAAATTTTTATGAACCTTTAATCTACGAAATGACACTTCCGTCAAGTAAAAAAAATACTTTTCAATAAAACTCTTTCGTCAAATCAGGGACTTCTCCCTTATCGTTAATTCAAAGAAAGCCTTTAGTCACAATAAAATCTTTAAAAATAAAGCATAAAAACACATCGACCTATATGGTCGCTTTGCACAACTGTTGACACCTCGATGCACTATTCACAGGACACTATCTATAAAAGTATCTAACATACACAAGATACCATAACATAAGTACTCTGACTCGGCAACACTCCAAATTGAGATGGAGCTCACCAATCCAGCTGATAGCCTGGGAACATCCTATAGCCAATGTCTTCTACTCATATGTATACACCTGTGTGGTATGAAATGCAAGCGCTCCCAGGCAAAGGGACGTCGCAGTTTACGAACAATGTACGGAGTATGTAAGGCGAATCCGAAACAATATATCTCGACTCGGATGATAAAAAAGTAACAGACTCAATCTGCCACCAGTAACCAACTCGATAAACAAAGTATGTGCAAATGAACTTTTGATGCAGTATATATATATATATATATATATATATATATATATATATATATATATATATATATATATATATAATTCATGCCTTCACCTCGTTTGGCCCTTCGCATAATAGCATAATGGCCCCTTCGGGCATCATAATCATCGTATACCAGCTGATCAGGTGGTTTGCGTATATAACACCTTAGTCCTTTTCCCATTCCCCATGAAATGATGTCGAGCATTTATGTAAATATGCAAATGCATGAGAATCTTTGGAAACCATCAAAAGACTCCCTTCGGAGCAACTTTTAGTTCAAACGGGAACTTCTTCCCTTTTCTTAAAAATGGGAACTTCTTCCCCTTTTTCTCAAAAATGGGAACTTCTTCCCCTTTTTCTCAAAAATGGGAACTTCTTCCTCTTTTCATTTGTCATCTTCGAGACTCAAAAATCAAATGTGAAATGCATAGGAATAAGGAAACCTTAGGGATGTTCCCTTCGTGAATTAGACATCGTTATGAAATCGCACAACTTATGGATGCCCCTTCGGGACTTAAGAGGTCAAGGATACGTATATCCCTACACTGTCTAGGAATAGAGTCTTTGGAATCCGCTTATTTGGTGGGTACTTTTAGATAATAAGGGTCTTCATCACTACCATACTCATCACCACTATCACGTCTTACTTTGAATGATCCATAACATAAGCTGAAGCCATATGTTATATAGCACACCTAGACATAAGCTGAGGCCATATATTATATAGCACGCTCAGACATAAGCTGAGGCCATATGTTATATAGCACGCTCAGACATAAGCTGAGGCCATATATTATATAGCACACTCAGACATAAGCTGAGGCCATATCTTATCTAGCACACTCAGACATAAGCTGAGGCCATATGTTATATAGCACACTCAGACATAAGATGAGGCCATATATTATATAGCATACTCAAACATAAGCTGAGGCCATATGTTATATAGCACATTCAAACATAAGCTGAGGCCATATATTATATAGCACGCTCAGTCACGTCATGAAATCATCTAGAACCTTAGGCTTGAAAATCTCTAGGATTGGAGTCATCGTACGAATCTTTAGACACTATAGACTTCTGGAATTTCCAGGAGTAAAAATACTATAGATGTCATGTATGGAATCATAACATAGGAATCATGCCTTTGAAAGAAAGGGACGAGCCTTAACATACCTGGAAGCTCGCTTCTCGACTTTCCAAACTACCTCTTGTCTTGAAATCTACATATAAGACCAGTTATACTATTGTTAGGCCCATTGTTATATACTTATCCTAAGCCTTCAAATAAATCTTTCTAGAATCTGCCAAAATTTCGGCAGCATCTCCTCTGTTTATATGCCTAGCCCAAAATCTCAACTCAGCAACTAACAACAACAACAATAATACCAACATCAACAACAATATTATCAACACCAAAATATTCCATAAACATCCCACACGATGTATTATCCAATTTCTCGACCCATAAATTCCTTATACGCTCATTTAGTAACTTTTCCTCCATAGATCAGCTTAAATCAATACTAATAAGGAAAAATTCATACCTTTCACCCGCTAGAATTGCAATATATTCGATTATCACCTTGAATTCAAGCCAAGTTTTGCCACAATTCGATATTATAATCGCAGCTATGTGTTGTCCCGACTTAAATTTGGGGATTTTACTTAATTTGCGTTAAAATCTAGTGGACGGAAGTTGGGAGAGTTTTCTAGAAGGTTTAGGAAATATTTGGAGTGTTCTTGGCTGAAAAATGAGGTTTAGGATCAGATTTGGTCCTTAAATAGTGGGTCAAATTCGGGTCAGGTCACTGTAGCAGTACTGTAGCAAGTCGGTACTATAGCAGTGACTGTAGTAGCCCGGTTACTATAGCAGCGTTTCTACGCTCTCAGCCTAACTTGTAACGTCCATAATTCTCCACTTCGATGTTGTATTGATGAGCGGTTTGTTGCGCTGGAAACTAGACACGACGAACTTTATTTTAGGCTTTTACTTTGCTTCAAAAATCCTCATATACTAAAAGATATTCTTTCTCCAAGTTGGGCCAAAATTACCTCTCATATTCTCTTCCAAGTTCCAACAAATTTAATTTCCTTAATTCACTTGCCCTGCAGTCCTTCCATAGCTTACTATATGCATTTAAACCCTTATAACCATAAGTTAAACACATATAAGCTCATATACCTCCTGAAAGGTAGCTCGAATCTCAACATACAAACTACAGGGTGTAACATTGAAGGTGTCACCTATGAAGGGTGTAATGAGATTTGGTAAGAAAGGAAAACTTTGTCCTCGGTACATTGGACCTTACAAGATTGTGCGCAAGGTAGGCCAGGTGGCTTATGAGTTAGATCTACCCTCGGACTTGGAGTCAGTCCACCCAGTTTTCCATGTATCGATGCTTCCCAAGTGCATTGGAGATCCCTCCAGAATTGTACCTATAGATGATATCCAAGTCACCGAGCAACTATCCTACGAAGAAGTTCCCATTGCTATTCTAGATAGGCAAGTTCAAAGGCTCAGAACCAAAGATGTAGCTTCAGATAAAGTTTTATCGAGAAACAATAATATGGAGGAAATGACTTGGGAAGATGAGGAATATATGAAGTTCAGATATCAACATTTATTTCCACCCCCAGAAGAGATTCAGAAAGAGGCACCATTGTCCTCAGGTATGTAATGCTTTCTTTCGATGATTTCTTTCCATTATTGTTGTTGTTTCGATGTTTTATATTTTGGGTTGTTGTGAAAGGATGGTAGTGATATACCTAACATTCAAGGACTTATGTTCCTAAGGGGGGAGGAATGTTACATCTTGGAAAATTCATGTCATTCGCATTATGAGTAGACTAACGCAAGCCTAAAGTAGATATGAGGGCCTTATAAGCTTGAGGATGGTATTTTATAACTTTAAGTGTGTACCTTAAGGTTTTGGAGTCACATGAAGCGGCGGAAGTAAGTTTGTTAAGAGATTGGAAGAATTGAGTCATGTTTTGGGAAGATTTCGTATCATTTCAGTTACACATTGCTTAGAATTACCTTGAGGGGGATATATAGGGCCCCTTTTGTGGTTAATGAAGTTTTATACAAGTGCTAATAAGGATCCATAAGAATTGGAGGTCAAACGAATAAAAAAGAACGCATTTTCGAGAAAGCGGGGAAATTAGGGCCATATGCGGCCGCATACTCAGTATGCTGGACCGCATATGGGCAGCAAACTCCCCAAATTTGCAACCCTCACTTCCCAGCTTCCTCCCTAGGGAGAGAAGGGGAGATACGGCCGCATATCAAATATGCTGAGCCGTATCTCCACCGCAAAGTGATGCGAGGGAGCGATTTTGCTACCTTTTTGAATCCTAAAAGATTTCATTTCCATCTCAACCTCCCAAACTTATTTCCCCACACTTCTAGAGAGTTCTTGAGAGTTATTGAAAGTTCCATAACACTCCAAACCTTTCCATATCATCAAGAGAGAAGATCAACATCAAAGCCTAAAGAGAATCCATGGAAGGTTATTGTTCTTGCTTCTCTTCAAAATTGTGATAAACTTGGTCTTGAAAGGAGTTGGGGAAGGTGAAGTTTCTTCTATACTAAGGTATGATTGTCACGACCCAACCCCATAGGCCGCGACTAGTGCCCGAGTTGGGCACCCGTACACACCCGTTAATCAGAAGCAGCATACGAATAGCTTACACAGTATACAAATAACATATATATACCGAAAAGTGGAACGTCACCCCGAAGCTGTCACAAATGTACAAATATGCATATCACTATCGCAAACCAGCAGATAATGTCACATATAAGCCGATAAGGCTATCATAGTATAGGGGACGTCCAATTCACAAATCACCGGATACGGCGAACAGGAATACCCATAACCCACACATATATGTCTACTCTGGACCTCTAAGAGTCACAGTACCCGTGAATAAACATATACATATATGCAATAACGGAATCTAGACCAAAACATAGGCTCTCGCAAGAGAGCGCTCCAAAACGGCTAACGGGATCCTAATGTCACGACCCAGCCCCGTAACTAGCGCCCGGGCGGGCACCCTTACGTACCGAGAAGCCAAAACGGTAACTTACATATTTAGGAAAAAAAAAATTGGGCGAGTTTCCTCTTTTTTCGTACTAACCAAAAATTAACTTTGCACTCGAAAATACCGGAAAGGCCGCACGGGGGCCAACATATCATATACACATATATAGGCGAGCCGGGGGTCAAACCGCCCAAACACATAATACATACATAGAGCGTACGGATAGGACCATAACCCACTCTTTATGTCTACGTTCCTCTAACATACGTATCGAAGAGGGACGGGGCCCCGCGTACCCAATAAGCATATGTACAAAGCAAACGAACAACGGAAGACATATACCAAAAATATCGACAGCACTCTCTCCCCAAACCCGATTCCATATCTCGCGATGCGTCCGTAAGAACACGGCCCACGAAGAACAAGGGGGTCGCATCAAAAATGTCCTATGTGAAAACGAAGAAGCATAATCATAATCGGACATGAATATAAAAATATAACGGTTTAAGTTGAATTACGAGAAGACTATACCTTGTCCGAGACCTCGGAGACATAATGCCAAAAGATAAGCAATGCATAACAAATCACATAATGTCACACGAACATGTGTCGTGTCCCGGCTCTCGATAAGGGACTCGGTAGATGAAATCATATATAACATCATCTTATACTAAATACGCACATAACGTGTCCCGGCCCTTTATTAAAGGGACTCGGTAATATAGGATCATGCATGTCGGACTCATACATATATTTATGTATACATAACGTGTCCCGCCTTTTATCTTGCGGGTCTCGGTGGATAATAATCATGTGCCGTACACGCCATCCCCGTCACATCACAATCGTACAAATAACGTGTCCCGGCCCGCAAGTACGAGGGACTCGGTGAATAGTGCACAAACCATGCGAGAACATATCACGGCCGGGCTCGGTGAATAGACATATATAACTTGCACGAACGAGTAATGCGAAAACATATGCATATAAGTCCCCGAAACGAACCACATAAATAGTCATAATGCGTACCTTTCGAATGCCATGACGGATTATGTCAAATCGAGTTTTTGAGACTATTCGGACGTAGAAAATATATCATGGGGCTTACAAGAGATTCGGGAATGGTTGTTAGCATGACATATCGCTTCAAGAAAATCGGACAATAATCGTATATGTATATGTATGCTCTTTTGGGGACGGCAAGATTACTACTTCAAATCATGTTTCTAGAATCATAACACATGTCAAAGCATATCGTGGACTCATCATATTCATCGTTCGACAACCATAATCAAAAGATTTCTTTAACATTATACGAAATAAATCAATTAAAATCATAGTAAGAGGTCTCGGATATACCCATCGGGTCGGGAGGCCACTTAATTTATGGATCATAGACTTTATGAAATCGGTATGAGCGTTTGGAACCGGTCCATTAGGGAAGGTTTCATGCATACAAACCACTTCGACGATAAGTTGTGAAGGAACAATTCAATTATACCGAACAATTTGGCGCTATTTTCAATCTTGTACTATGAGACGCGGGCCTTGATCGGGTCCGCTTTCAAGCCTAGTATGCTACCGAACATGCCAAGAAAGATAGGGAAGGCCCCGCGCATACCTTCGTTATGCCTTGCGCTCGTCAAATCTTGATTCCCGTTTCGTGAAAATGCACATCTTTATACATATTCATGCAAGCTAATATTTCAACTTTGGTTAAATATTTAGCTACCGAAATTTCGAAAGATTTCCCTATAAAGATGACATCCCCAAAACATCAACCAACGCAACCCAACAACAATATCAATAACCACAATACAACACAATATAACCTATTTGGTCATTTTTCAACATAAGGTCATAACCCTCATTCCAACTTCGCATTTCGGTTCATTACAATACCATTCGGAGACATATCATAACATTTCTACACTATATATACAAGATATACAAATTATGCCAATTTTCCACCAAAGCCACAACTTACTCAATTCTTCCATCTTTAACATACAAATTTATAATACATTTCCATCTTCCCAATTCATCAACATTACTCACAATTTGCACCTTAAGCACTTCATTTCCATAATTCCATAAAATCATGCTAAGACAACATAGGTTCCTACATTCCATTTCAAGGCGAACTTACATCATTTTGCCTTTATTCACATTACAAGAATCACAACAACATAACTAACATATTAAACAACATAATTCATCACCACTCCAATCTATCCATGGCTCACTGCCAACTTCAATATTTTCAATTCAACCAAATTCATTTTACTTTCATCTCCAATATGATTTACACCATATCCATAACTAAATTGCAACATAAAATTCAACTCACACTATACTATACAATGACACACATACACTAGCTTCTACAATGCATGCATACTTATCATGCAAACTTCCATATTTTTATAATTTCTACTCATTCCTACATACTACAACACAAGCAAACCTTCATAGCATAACAACAAGGTATAAATTCTTACCTTTCTTCTCAATCTTCTTCACCCAAATAAGTTGTCAATATGATGAAACAAGTCCTCCTTCTTCCAAACCAACTACACCAAGTTGTTAAGGAACCTTGAATTAGTAGGATTATTACCAAACAATAATTTTTGGATCAAGATTTGGAGGGGTGGAATTTCCTTGGGCTTGGCCGAATTTCTCCTTCTCTTTGTCTTCCTCTTCTTTGTTTTATTTTTCTTGAATTTTCTAGACCTTTTCATGCATATATATCCCTTTACTTGATGTGTCACATGGTTGGCATGTGACCATTTAATGGGTTTGGGCCAAGGCCATTTGGCCGGCCACCCCCTATGGTTGGGCTCCAATTTTTGTTCAAATTTTTCTTGGCCCAATTCGTTAAAACTCATTTGTAATTTCCGAAACTAATTCCCAAAATTCCAAATTTTCCCTCGGCCTTCTCCGACGTCTTACCCCAATAAATTTTCCATAGAACAACATAAACATATTGACTAGAATCAAGAAATTGACTTATAACATACAAGTCACAATTATTTGATTTTCCGAACATGCGAAAATGCGGATGTAACACCTAAAGCCGGTGGATTATCCGAGTAAGTACTGTCACCGCACGATGAAACGCGACTCGAAGAAAGGGGGTCAAGATTTAATATGTACTGAGTATGCAAGGCATGAAATATAGTAACCAGATCATAGTCTAAACCAGAAGTACAAAAAGTAAATGCAATATCGAAAATATTAAAATGCTTACTCATAAAACACAAATCATGCATGGGCTCTTAGAACTATGGTTGCCCTCAACATTGGCGCCATAACACATCATACTCGAAGGTTTCATATCTCCGTATCCCGTCACACATCATAACACATCATAACGCCAAATATACTCGTACCGTGCCCTCGAAGTGAGGGCTCGGCGAACCGGACACATCATACTCCGAATATATCATAGTGCGCACGAAACATAACCGGCCCGGGACTCGATGAAGGAGGTAATAACAGAATGCACGAGCAGAGTCGTGAGCAACTATATGCAATTTAAAATACTTTCAAAGACTCAATAGAACATTCAAAATGAATCATCATTTAAAAAAAATCAAGACGATAGTCAAATCAAGTTTCTTCCGAATGTCGTTCGAGGGTATATCAAATAGAACTTTAGGACTCATAGATACGTATCAAACCATATGGAATAACTTATGGGAATTAGGGGCATAGTCGTCTTTACACTCTCGATAGAGAAGTAAGTAGTCGACGTCCGAAGTTTAAGACGATAGTTGCACTAAATCCTTTCAAAAGTCGCTAGTAATATACAAGGGAAAGTCTCGGGCCCACGGACGAGTATCAAACCAATCCGAGTCCATCGATGAAAGTTGGAGACCTTATTTATTATAGAATCTCCTACGAACGTTTCGAAGCGATCCGAGCTCGTCTATGAAAGTTACGATTGTTCGTAGTTACGGAATATTTTAAAAACAACATGCTTTATGCAAAATTTGAAATCCAACTATGCAAAAGATTTAAGAACCATAGTTTGACAATATCATGAACATTAACATCCGAAGGGAACAAGAATCGTATCCGGCTCGGATCTTAAGAATGGAGTTACCCCGAGACTCGTGTTCTAGCCTACATACAATCAAGACATGCCAAAGGAAAGAAAGGATAAGCTTCACATACCTCGTCCGCTTCCTAAATTAATCCAAACTTACGTCTCGGCTTCTCCAAAATCTACAATAACATCATTTGGCACCAAACATTAGTCATAAGCGCTCAGAAATCCAATTCTAAGTTAGCACTCCATTTACAGAAATTTGGGCAGCATTTCCCCTGTAAATTCAACATCCCCGAGATTTCAACTCGGCTAAATCTTCAACAACAATACCAACAACCATTCTAGCATCATCAACAATTAATTCAAAAGGCATTCTAACATCAACAACTCCTTTCTACATAATTCGACAACATTCCATTTACGTTCAAATTAACCATATACCATCAAACCAACACCAATGCACACATATTCAAGTACTAATCCGAAATCATTTAAACGAGATTCAAGAACATTTCAACCAATCCACAAAGTGTTCAAACGGCCCAACCAATATACTACATAACCCGAAGTCTTCCAAATTCAATCAAAATTACAACAACACATTTCTTTCTTCCAAATTCATAAACTACATCAACATTCCACACATTACCAACATTAACCACAATAACACAAAAACTATGTTAAAATTACATTATCTTCTCCAACAACCTACAAACGATTCCAACTTCCGTTTAAATCATTAAACCTTCATTTTTATCATGGAATCCACAACACAACATTCCAAACATACTAAATAAAATTTGTTCATCATGTTCTACAAAACAACACATATACACGGCCACATACCAACTTCCATATTTCTATGAATTTCATCCATTTCCACTTACTAAAACATGCACAAACCCTTCATAACACATGAAAAGAGGATTAAAACTTACCTTCTTCACTTAGTTCTTCAACATGGCTTGAGTTGAGAATTGCAAGAATGAATGGTTTTCTTGCTCTAACAATTAATCCATGTTGTTTAGCACCTTCCAATTAGTAGCAAACATAGAAGAAAATAATTTTCCATGATCAAAATTGGGGGGCAATTTTCGGCCCGCCATGGCCGTTTTCTCCTTTTTTTTTTTTTTTTTTTTTTTGTTTCTTGAAATTTCTAGGAGATGAAATGGTAAAGATGACTTAATAAGTCATCTTATATTACCTATATACCTCATACATGTGGCCTATGGCCCACAAGTCATGTGCATGGCCACATGGTCATTTTTTTCATGAATTAAAATTTCCAAAACTTCACTTTTGGCCCCAAATTTTCATGAAATGTCTAACTTTCCATAATTCATCTTTTGGTAGGAAATTTTCCTTAATATTCCATGCCAATAAATCATAGGCAACTTATGCCTTAAAACAATATCGAGGGTTAAGGATCTCTACCTCGTATCCCGAAATCGTCTTGTCCTTAACTTTTCATGGTTAACCCGAATGTCCCAACGTACAAAATACGGGCTATAACATCCTCCCCCCCCCCCTTTAGACATTCGTCCTCAAATGTTAAACCCGTCTTATGGGGTCTTATAGGCATTTCGGGGAGTCTCTTTGATAGTCGTCACATACGTTCATTAATCAATCAACCAAACCCATCTGGGAATTTAGATTACCTGAAGACATAGGAATAAGTAGGAATACGTATTCTTCATCTCTTCCCTGATATTTTTCTGCCACAATACTTTAACGGGAATTATGTTTTTAGTACGCAATCTTCTCACCTGACAATCCGGTATGGCCATGAGTCGTTTCGCGTAGGATGACTTTTCTGGTGCCTGGATACCATCTATGGAATATACTCTGGAGAGGTCGTCTACACACCTGCGAAGCATGGACACGTGGAAGACTGAATGCACTGCTCCCAAATCAGACGGTAGGTCTAATTTATAGGCGACCTCGCCTACTTTAATATGCCTCGGATTGAGCTTCTCCTTTTTGTCAAATCTCACAACACCCTTCATAGGTGACACCTCCAAAGATACCCAATCATCGACCTGGAACTCTAGGTGTCGACGTCGAGTATCTGCATATGACTTCTGTTGCCTCCGAGCTGCTAGTAACCGCTCCCGAATGAGTTTCACTTTGTCAACTACTTACTGAATCATATCTGGCCCGATTAACTTAATTTCGCCAACATCGAACCAGCCAATCGGTGACCTGCACTTTCTACCATACTAAGCTTCATACGGCTCTCTGGATGCCGGAATGGTAGGTATTATTATATTCGAACTCACAAGTGGCAAATAATCATCTCAGCTGCCTCGAAAATCAACAACGCAGGCCCGCAAAGCTAGTTCCTTAAAGTCCGAATAACGCGCTTGGTGTCCGTTAGTCCGAGAGTGGCATACCGCGTCGAGATTCATGTGACCTCATCCTTTTGCGGAGTGACCTCCGAAGGCTTGTAATGAGCTCCTCCGTCCGAGATCATAGATGTGGGAGCTTTATGAAATTTTTATATAATCGCGCATACCCTTTAACCGGATAAGTGGTCTTGAATATGCTCAACCGACTCCTTGCGGTTCCGTCCCGCCACACGGTCCTTATGTCTTTGTCACCCTTTACCGTTTACATTCCGAGTGCTCACCCAACATAACTTTGTCGCTAGTAAGTATGATGGTTAGGTATACACGAAATGGTCCTGCACCCTTCGCAGTACTGCTATACTCATGGCAACTCGTAATTCGAGTTTAAATTGAATCTTCAGCTCTTGCCATGATTATTTTTTCGCTTTCTGCCACAATTGTTTCTTTAACCTTTATCCCTCGAATCTTACCCTACGACCCAAAAGCATAGGGCTACGAAAATTCTTACTTCCTTACGATTCTCTCATAACACAAGTATGCGTGTCTTCGGTTTCCTTGTATTGGCGATCGTGCCGACTTCTAGCTCCAAACTAATAAATTCCCTTTTCTGGAACATGATAACGCCAAAATCTCTTTCAAGTTCGCATATTCTCCCCCCCCCCCCTTATTAGGAGGTCCTAATACACCAATAATAAATTTTGATATCCATCGTCCGCGGCACTTATTTTTCAAGAATTGGAAATCTCTTAGAATCGTTACGCAACTAATCATTCTTCCTTTTACTTCTCGTTCCTCTTTCGTTCCATGTTACCATACTCTATTCCTTTCACATGCCTACCTTCAAATCCCTATCCAACTAGTTCCGTGTTTTGCCCGTCGTTTCTCTTGAAGGCTTCACTCTCTCATGCTCCTTATCCTTTCGCTTTTCCTGACATTTTCGGTCACTTTACTTTCCATCCACGCACTCTCTTTCCTTTCCAAATATCATTATCTTAGAACCTTCCAAGCTTAACCTGTAGCGAAAATAGCATCAGCTTGCCTTATAACATAGGTGCCATCTTTTCTTTCACTAGCACTTCTTTACCCTGTCCGATTAATGCTTTCCAACACATCACAATGTCAACATAGCCATGTATGAGATGTCATATACATACGTATACATCACCGCTACCATCTTATTCATAAAACATTTCCAACACTATTTGACTTATCTTGTTTCTAAGGCTGCAATGCACTTTCTTCTTTTTCACTGGTTCAGTCTGCCTCGTTCTACACGACCTCTTAAGGTTTCTGCCCGCTCTGCAGACTCTAATTTTCCTTAGATTAACCTAGCTTCTCATTTGCTTCCTACGTCTGAATTTGTAAAACTTTCAGAAAACTTCCCAGGGGGTCACCCATCCTAACATTGCTCCCACTCCAGCACGCTTAACTTTAAAATTCTGATGAAATGCGACGTTCTAATGCTAATATGATCGCGTCAACCTCGTCACATGACCTCGGACATAATCCGGAGTGAGTTGAAGTCTTGACAGGTTTCAAAACGTCCTCATAACACATCTCCCGCCGAATCGAAAGGGTCTCTTACTTGTAGTCATTCCAAGTTCTTGGCTAAGCGGCACTTATATTCCGACGGTAAGTGTCCAAAGTTCCCTTGTAATGGTATCCTTATCTCAACCTGTACCATCGGCTTCTTTCGATAAAATTATATTGCACCTCCGGTTCCTTAAGCCTACCGTCTTCATCGCTTAGAAATTTCATTATTTCCAAGGTGAAGTCGTCTGTACGCAGTATCCCTTTGTGCTTTATGCCTTTTTACTCTTACTATATATATATCCAACACAGGCTTCCAACCCACTCAGAACACACCAAATTCGTCTCAACAATGGTCTTGTCATATCATCCTGTCGTCGTACCACACCTTTAAATTCACCACTGCGTATTCCCCTTTTTGTTCTCTATTCGTACTCACTCAATTACGTTTATCTTAGGTACTCCTTTAGTATCCCTTTTTTGTATTCCTCCAGTCCCTGTCTGTCCCTTTCTTTTTGGCACACGAGGGATTTTACAATACCGCCGTATCCTCCGGAAAATACTACACCTACCTAACCCCTTTCTCGCTTTCAAAGCATATTCTGTTTCTTCCTATTTGTTCTTATCATACCAATCATTCCCTAGCACTCATTCTACCTCGTTATTCACCTTTCTATAATTTGGCCTGTCACAGTTCCGTCGCTGTTATTACCCGTGTTCTTGGCTATACATGTCATAATCTATTACTGCGCTGTTATCTCACCCGCTTTTCTTTTAATCTTTTTTTTTTCCAATTAACCCCTTCTCTTTTGTGCTCGCTATCTTTTCCGTTGTCTCGTAGCCTCTATTCGGAACTCTCCCTATAGAAGAACTTCGTAAACTCCCTTTCTCTTTTTTTTTTCAATGGCTCACCATTATACTTTAGTCACATAGATCACGTCCTATTTTTTTTCACTTCCTCGCTAGACTTTGCTCATTTTTGTAACATTCCTTATTTTATTCACATAATATCCCGTTCATAATCAATCTTATAGTGTCACACTTCTTAACTTTTTGCCCTTTCCGGTCAATCTTATCTTTAATATCCCACAAACTGTCTTGTCCGCACATTCATATCCGTCACTATTCTTTCCCTGTACTCTTGTCTTAATCATGCTGTTATTATTTCTTCCAACCTTAAACTCGTCATAATTTATTCCTGCTTATCAATTCATTCGGTACCTTAATATGACACTCCATCAAGATTTGCCAATCTCTTCTAACTTATCTCTTAATATCACAAGCCCTTTCCAATTTCTTTTTACCATGTCGATATCGATCTCTTAATTACCACTACCGCCAACTCAGCAGTTAACTTATTTTTCAAGGTCAGCCGTACTTGCAACTTAATCAAATTCTATCCTTACTATTGACACAACCTTTCAAAACATACCGCAACCCTATATCTCATTCTCTCTTTATTTCGAAAAAATTTCGCGCAGTTTCCTCTATATTTCTTACTATCTCAAAACCTCGTACACGTGAAATACCAACAATGCCTCACGGGGCCAACACATATATATATATATATCGCATCATATCGTAGCCACGCAGGGCCCCCAGTATCAATAACAGTATAAAAGTGATGGACTTACCTCGTATGTCCAACTCGAATCACACCTGTTACACTTTCCTGTTTACTTTCCCTTTCTAAAAATTTTTTTGACTCTACATCTCAATCATACTTTAATGCCTTAGCCGGCATATGCCTTTCGTACCTTTACTTACCTGCGTGCTTTGTAACTTCCAATATCGTCAATCTCTTCCTTCTGTCGATGTCGTTTTTCTGCTGAAATCGAAGGTTAGTACGAGGGATTTCATTTCCTATGACTTGGCTCTATCGCACGACCTAAGACAGAAAAAGGGTCGCTGATTCTTAAATGCCCCGTAGCCTCCTGTTTATAAGTGTGGCCGGCTTCACACCATAAACAGGACTCTGCCGGACACGGTCTGTAGACAATCCGAGGACGAACCGCTCTGATACCACTTTTGTCACAACCCAACACCTTAGGCCGCGACTAGTGCCCGAGTTAGGCACCCGTACACACCCGTTAATCAGAAGCAGCATACGAATAGCTTACACAGTATACAAATAACATATATATACCGAAAAGTGGAACGTCACCCCGAAGCTGTCACAAATGTACAAATATGCATATCACTATCGCAAACCAGCAGATAATGTCACATATAAGCCGATAAGGCTATCATAGTATAGGGGACGTCCAATTCACAAATCACACAGATACGACTGAACAGTGAATACCCATAACCCACACATATATGTCTACAGACCTCTAAGAGTCACAACAGAATCATATGACGGGACAGGGCCCCGCCGTACCCGTGAATAAACATATACATATATGCAATAACAGAATCTGGACCAAAACATAGGCTCCCGAATAAGAGAGCGCTCCAAAACGGCTGAACAGGAATCCTAAGCTGGTGGATTATCCGAGTAAGTACCTGTACCTGCGCGGCATGAAACGCAGCCCCCGAAGAAAGGGGGTCAGTACGGAATATGTACTGAGTATGCAAGGCATGAAATATAGTAACCAGATCATAGTCAAAACCAGAAGTACAAAAAGTAAATGCAATATCGAAAATATTAAAATGCTTACTCATAAAACACAAATCATGCATGGGCTCTTAGAACTATGGTCGCCCTCCGACATTGGCGCCATAACACATCATACTCCAGAAGGTTTCATATCTCCGTATCCCCGTCACACATCATAACGCCAAATATACTCGGTACCCGGCCCTCGAGTGAGGGCTCGGCGAACCGGACACATCATACTCCGGAATATATCATAGTGCGCACGAAACATAACCGGCCCGGGACTCGGTGAAGGAGGTAATAACAGAATGCACGAGCAGAGTCGTGAGAAACTATATGCAATTTAAAATACTTTCAAGGACTCAATAGAACATCCAAAATGAATCATCATTTAAAAAAAAATCAAGACGATAGTCGAATCAAGTTTCTTCCGAATGTCGTTCGAGGGTATATCAAATAGAACTTAAGGACTCATAGATACGTATCAAACCATATGGAATAACTTATGGGAATTAGGGGCATAGTCGTCTTTACACTCTCGATAGAGAAGTAAGTAGTCGACGTCCGAAGTTTAAGACGATAGTTGCACTAAATCCTTTCAAAAGTCGCTAGTAATATACAAGGGAAAGTCTCGGGGCCCACGGACGAGTATCAAACCAATCCGAGTCCATCGATGAAAGTTGGAGACCTTATTTATTATAGAATCTCCTACGAACGTTTCGAAGCGATCCAAGCTCGTCTATGAAAGTTACGATTGTTCGTAGTTACGGAATATTTTAAAAACAACATGCTTTATGAAAAATTTGAAATCCAACTATGCAAAAGATTTAAGAACCATAGTTTGACAATATCATGAACATTAACATCCGAAGGGAACAAGAATCGTATCCGGCTCGGATCTTAAGAATGGAGTTACCCGAGACTCGTGTTCTAGCCTACATACAATCAAGACATGCCAAAGGAAAGAAAGGGTAAGCTTCACATACCTCGTCCGCTTCCTAAATTAATCCAAACTTACGTCTCGGCTTCTCCAAAATCTACAATAACATCATTTGGCACCAAACATTAGTCATAAGCGCCGTAAATCCAATTCTAAGTTAGCACTCCATTTACGGTAAATTTAGCATTTCCCCTGTAAATTCAACATCCCCGAGATTTCAACTCGGCTAAATCTTCAACAACAATACCAACAACCATTCTAGCATCATCAACAATTAATTCAAAAGGCATTCTAACATCAACAACTCCTTTCTACATAATTCGACAACATTCCATTTACGTTCAAATTAACCATATACCATCAAACCAACACCAATGCACACATATTCAAGTACTAATCCGAAATCATTTAAACGAGATTCAAGAACATTTCAACCAATCCACAAAGTGTTCAAACGGCCCAACCAATATACTACATAACCCAAAGTCTTCCAAATTCAATCAAAATTACAACAACACATTTCTTTCTTCCATATTCATAAACTACATCAACATTCCACACATTACCAACATTAACCACAATAACACAAAAACTATGTTAAAATTACATTATCTTCTCCAACAACCTACAAACGATTCCAACTTCCATTTAAATCATTAAACCTTCATTTTTATCATGGAATCCACAACACAACATTCCAAACATACTAAATAAAATTTGTTCATCATGTTCTACAAAACAACACATACACGACCACATACCAACTTCCATATTTCCATGAATTTCATCCATTTCCACTTACTACAAAAGATGCACAAACCCTTCATAACACATGAAAAGATGATTAAAACTTACCTTCACTTAGTTCTTCAACATGGCTTGAGTTGAGAATTGCAAGAATGAATGGTTTTCTTGCTCTAACAATTACTCCATGTTGTTTAGCACCTTACAATTAGTAGCAAACATAGAAGAAAATAATTTTCCATGATCAAAATTGGGGGGCAAGTTTCGGCCAGCCATTGCCGTTTTCTCCTTCTTTTTTTTTTTTTTTTTTTTTTTTTGTTTCTTGAAATTTCTAGGAGATGAAATGGTAAAGATGACTTAATAAGTCATCATATATTACCTATATACCTCATACATGTGGCCTATGGCCCACAAGTCATGTGCATGGCCACATGGTCATTTTTTTCATGAATTAAAATTTCCAAAACTTCACTTTTGGCCCCAAATTTTCATGAAATGTCTAACTTTTCATAAATCATCTTTTGGTCTCAAATTTTTCTTAATATTCCATGCCAATAAATCATAGGCAACTTATGCCTTAAAACAATATTGAGGGTTAAGGATCTCTACCTCGTATCCCGAAATCGTCTTGTCCTTAACTTTTCATGGTTAACCCGGAATGTCCCAACGTACAAAATACGGGCTATAACAATGATCTTCCTATTATTTTCATGATTGATTTGATATAAAGGTTTAGTGACCTTTGGAAAGGAAAAGAATGAAAGTGGAGAAGTCATAAATGTTGAAGTGAAGAAGATGACTATGAGATGAACTTAAAAAGGGGATTTTGGGTAAATTCGAGAGTAAATTGAATATAACTTCTTGATTATGATATTGTGAACGTTATTATTGTTGTTTGGGAGTTGATTTATAATATGGTGAAAGTTGACAAAATAGGTGAAATGCTGCCCAAATTTTGTTAGCTCGTTAATTGCACTGGTTTGAACTTAGAAGTGTTTTCGAGACTTAACCTTAGTGTGAATCCTCTTGAATGTAGATTTTACGGACTTTGGAGGAGAACATTAGATAGTTAATGTCACGACCCGACTATGGGCCATGACGGGTACCCGGGGCTAACCATAGAGCACCGCTCATACTACTATTCATCATACTCATCCTGCGCTCATTCATTAATCTCATGCTTCTAATCATAGGAAAATCATTTTCACTTCGAAACATAGTTACCTTTATATACATAAGCCCCTTGGGCTATCAAAAGAATATACATATACAAATGATAAATCGTGAAACCATACTGCCCACACATACGTATCTACGAGCCTCTACTGGAGTACTAGACATATGGACGGGACAGGACCCCGTCGTGCCCAAAACATATTTATACACATAAAATGGTAAATCAGTGGCACCTCTGGAATAATGGAGTGCTCTCAAAATCTGCAGATAGCTCCTACGAGTCTGGATCAACTCCCTGCCTAACTGTGGACATGAACACATCGTCTAAATAAAAGGACATCAGTACTAGCATTGTACTGAGTATGCAAGGCTTAAATAAAATGAGCATAATAAAGAAATCCTGAAACATAAGGTGAAAACATAACCTGCTTAGCCTTTAAGAGTAAATGCATTTTAAACATATCACATACATCGACCTATCACATATATAATCGTCATTTACCCGCTTCCGGGTACCATCATACGCCGCCCACTAGTGGTGTCATGTCCGGCCTCTAGGCACGGTGGAATCATCCGGCCCCGCATTAGCGGTGACATGTCCCGCCATCTAGGCACGGTGGAATCATAAAAAAGCGACCCGCATTAGCGGTGACATGTCCGTCCATCTAGGCACGGTGGAATCATAAGCAGCCCGCATTAGCGGTGACATGTCCGTCCATCTAGGCACGGTGGAATCGTATCATCGCATACACCTCATAAACTTATCATAAATCACATATTAGGGTCCCAAGATAATCTATAACTATATCGGGGTGACGTAAGGTCGAGAACCCTCGATTCTATTATGGGAAAATCATAATCATCATACCTCACCTTGAAGGAACTAGCATCATAAGGTGAGTCTGGCAATAATAATTAACGTCATATCATAGGCTTTAGAATCTCTAGACTTAGGCTCCTCAGTACCATTATCGAATTCAAAACGCATCTCTTATTCTTTATCTCTGAAGGAGCTCTATATAACGTTTACTCATATTTTTCGGAATGTAAGAAAGTCATGGAAAGAAAAGGGAATTCATTTCATGAGAATCATGCCTTTGAAGGAAGAGACTAGCCTTACATACCTTTTCGTTTGGATACTCTATCACTTGAACGTTCTCTTCCAATGCTCACGTCTCTACCTTCAAGAGAGTTCATATTAACATTAGCTAATCGATCACATGAACATGCTTAACTAAGGCTAGAGAAAATTGGGCAGCATTTCCTTTATTTATACAACTTTCTCCATATCATATATCAACCCCCAAACGTCTATAATAACATTCACAATATCCTAAGAAATAACCTCCATTCATTTACATTATCCACGTTTCCCAATTTCATTTCAAGTCATCCATAATCATGGTCATAGTGCACTACTACATTTACTCACATATAATGTTTATCCTATGTTCTCAATGTCATTTGTAACAGGATTCTATTCATAATACATCAAGAGTCATGATTCAGGTCAAATATCATTCAAGAATACCATTGATTCTACATTTAAGCTCCATATTCTATGTTCTTCCATAATCCAAGTCTTTCAACCCCTCAATACCCTTAATAATAAGAAATAAACATAAAACTCACCTTAAACACTTGGGAACAAGCCTTGAGTCACTCTACTCCATTAGAATGGAATCCTTCACTTGCATGCCAAAAAAATTCTCACTCTCCACAAACCCTAATAGGCTTTACAGTATAGCTTATCTCTTAAATCTTGGCTTTTGCTCTTGATTTCTTGGTATAGATGGTTGTAGAAATAGAGAGATTTTTAGAGGGTTCTAGAGAGATATAGGGTCTGTTCTAGGGAGAAATAATGAAATAAAATGTGGGAGCTTATATTTATAATCAGGGCTAGAAGCTTCAAGATCCGCGGGTCGGCGAGCAGGGTCGACGGCTCGTCGACGTGTCGACGGTCTGTCGACACGCGCCATCAATCCTCTGTCTGAGATGTCTAATTGTGAAACCTCGTAGACGGTGCCAGGCGACGGCTCGTCGACGTGTCGATGGTCCGTCCCTTGGGCCGTCGACGTTGACTGGTCTTAGCAGTTTCCTAAACTGCTTCGTTTTGTTCCGATTCGATTCGTTTCACTTCCAATTCCCTCGAAATGTCAAGAATACATACTTATACACTTGTACGCATACCAAGCAAAATATCTCATGGCCAAAACTCTGGTGCGGACTACCGTACTGAAGTATACACCACCAATAAGCCGAAATCTCTTTGAAATAAAATGGGAGATATCTCCCATTCTTCCCTCCTTTAAAAACATTCGTCCTTGAATGTTAAGTTCTCAAGAATTTTATGAAAATTTCACCAGAGTTTTCCCTGTAATATGGCACTACCAAGTCACACAATGTCAACAAATATTAAAAATACCACAGGCCACAACATCATAGTAATAAAGTTTGGCCACACACGACCCGAAAGCATAAAAAGAAAAACACGCATACCTCATAATCTTGACGTTTCATCTTGGATTTCTTCCGGGGCCGAAATAAACGTGGGTGCTTTCTCTCATATATTCTTCCGCCTCCCAAGTCATCTCTTCCCGATTGCTATTCTCCATAAACCTTAACCCTCTTTATTTCTAAGTCTCCGTACTTTCCTATCTAGTATGGCAACGGATACTTCTTCATAAGCCAACTTTTCTGTCACTTGAACATCATCTACTGGGACGATCCTAATAGGATCTCCAACACACTTATGGAGCATTGAGACATGGAAAACCGGATGGACTGATTTCAATTCCGAGGGTAAGTCCAATTCATAAGCTACTTGACTCCACTGGACAACCTTATAGGTCCAATGTATCGAGGACTCGCCTTTCCTTTCTTACCAAATCTCATCACTCCTTTCATTGGCGACACCTTTAAGAATACCCAAGCCATCAACTTGAAATTTAAGTCTCACGGGCGGTTGTCCGCGGTAAGATTCGATGACTTGGGCGTCAACAATCAATCTTGATGACCTTTGACCTTTTCCACCGCCACCGAATCAACTCGTGGCCTATTAATCGTGTCTCCCCGACTTCAAAACACCCAATTGGGATCTACACTTCCTTCTATATAGCTTCATACGGAGCCATTTGGACATCGGGATGATAGCCGTTGTTGTATGCAAACTCAATAAGGGGTAAGTGGTCGTCCCAACTACCACCGAAATCTAAAACACATGCTATTAGCATATCCTCCAAGGTCTGAATAGTGCGTTCGGCTTGCCCATCAGTCTGCGGGTGAAATGCTGTGCTAAGCTTCACATGAGTACTCAATCCTTCTTGGAAGGATTTCCAAAACTTAGCTGTAAATTGCTCTCCCTATCAGTAATAACGGACATCGGAATACCATGGAGCCGCACTATTTCCTTAAGATACAATCTTGCATAATCTCCGCCGAGTAAGTAGTTCGACCGGAAGGTTAGCGGCCGATTTCGTGAGTCCGTCCACGATCACCCATAGGAGTCATGGAGTCATACTTGCTTCGAGAGCGAGGTAACCCACAATAAGGTCCATATTGATCATTTCATTTCCAAGTTGAATCCATTGCTTGCAAATAATCCTCCCGGCTTTTGATGTTCGATTTTCACTTGTTGGCAATTTGGACATTGTGCTACAAATTCGCTATGTCCTTTTTCATTCCATCCCACCAATACATCAATTTGAGATCATGCATACATCTTTGTTGCACCCGAGTTGTTATATCCCGTATTTTAGCATCGTGACAATCCGGGTTAACTACGATAAGTTGTGGACAAGACTATTCCAGATACGAAGTCGGTAGACTTTTAACCACGATCTTGTTTTAAGACATAAGTTGCTATGATTTGGTGGTAATGGAGTATTAAGGAAATTTGGGTTAAAAGTTAATTTTGGAAAGTAATTATTTCGAAAAAAGGAAAAAAAAAAGAAAAAGCAGCCTAAGTGGTTTGGCCACTCATGGCGTGGGCTTTGGGCCACATGGATGGCTAATATATGTAGCAAAGGATGACTAATTAGTCACATTTTTCATCATCTTCAACACTTAGAAAATCAAGAAGCTATGGAGAAAGAACAACATAAGTGGCCATTCGCCATAGCAAAAATCAAGACCAAACATTAATCAAAAAAAAATATTTTCTTCTAGTATTCCAACAAATTGGAAGGTCCTTATTAACATGCTTAAAAATTTACAATCATGTTGTTGCTTCATAATTTAAAACTCACGTTGACAAACAGATATATTTCGTATTTTTGTACGTCGGATTATTCGCAAGCCGAGGTGGGGCCCACACATTGAGATTTTTTTTGGGACATGCGACAATTTATATGAATCACATATGTGAAGTTAAACATTACCTGCTAGGCTGGGACCCTTGAGCCAAATCAAAGTGGAAGTCCTCCAAACAAATATTTTAGGTAACGTTTTCTAGTGATCCGACTTCTAAAGTGTAACTAAGATTATAAGTTTGGAATTTGAAAAAACACCAAAGATAGAAGTTGTAGATAATTGAATTATATTTCCAACCATAGGTCGTGGGCCCATAGATGGGACATCGGGATAAGGAGATATGGACGCTAAGGCGGAAAGGCGGCTTTTGGGCCCAAAGGCCCAATCAGGCCCGCCCATGCCTATTTAAATGAAATTTCAGCCCTTTCCTCTTTTTAACAAGAACACAGAAAATTCCGGGGAAAAAGAAAAATTGGGAGAAGAAAAAACCCTTTTGACCAAAACGACCTTAAGCCCCTGAAGGAAAAGGTTGTCGTGCGTTGTCTTCAATTTTAGCTAAAAAACAACCAAGGGGAAGAGTATAAATGGGGCTGCAATTTGGGAAATGGGTTTTTTTTCATTGTTTAAAAGTTTATTTAAATTTTAAATTTGCACCAAGAATACTATAAATTGTTTGTTGGAATTTGGGAAAAGATTTAAAAAGAATTTTTGGTGTAAAAGATTTTAAATTTAAAATGTGAATGTTGTTATTGATTTTTATATGAATTCCACTTTTACAAAAAAAATTATTAAATAGTTATATCGCAAATTTGTCAAGTTGAGAAATTTAGAAACAAGCAGGCAAAGGGTTTTTATGCATACACTCTGATTGGAAATGATGTTAATAATATTGGTATTGTTGTTGATGTTGTTGGTTTCAATTGAGAATTCATGCCAGGCATATAAATGGGAGACAAGCCGCTCGTTTACGTAATATAGAGAATGGTTTGTTTGAAATTTGAGCAAGTGTGAAATAAAGAGACTAACGTAGCGTGAATCCCTTAAATGTAGATTTATGAGTTCTGACGAATACGTCGTAGCGAATAGATGTTGAACAGCATGTAAAGCTTAACCCCTTCTTTTCTTTTTGCATGTCTTAAGTTGTAAGTAGGCTATGCTACGAGTTCCGGGTAGCTCTATTCTTGCGATCCGAGTATGTCTACGATTCTTATTCACTTTTTAATGTTGGCATTCGTAATGCATTAGAAAAATGGTCCCTATGTCTTTGGTATAATTGGATTTCAAATGCTGCATAAAAGGTTTTGTTTCAAAAACTACGCAAAAAAGGCCGAATTTTAAGGAATAACCCTTT